>NC_134476.1:22835946-22838446 GCF_964194025.1 Convolutriloba macropyga | reverse complement strand
ACACAACGCTTTTTGCCTTTCACACGATAGTAAACAGTCGTCTCCTACCGCACGTATTAATCCACATAACAAACTATCAAAACAGAAACAGATAATTCATAAACAAATTAAATCAAATCTTTTATTAAATCAAAATTTATTTATCACAAATTCTCTATTTAATCCTTTATTTAGTAGAAAGATTCACATTACAACAAGAAACAATCCCGAAGTTAATACTTACACAATCCCAATTAGAAAACGACACAGAGGACCCAACAAAACGAAAACAGAAAGAGATATGACCACACCACAAGAGAAAAATACAATCGCAACACAGACAGATGAAACATCAAACTTGGGACTAGGACGACAACCATAAGAAAAGAAAGAATAAATCAACCCAATACCGGAACTAGATCATGATAACTCCCCCGACTATTTAAGACAACTACACAGAGTATTTGGCGAAAATTTCATCGCAGAAGCAACAACGACCGACCGACAAAGCAAAAATTTACTTAGAATAATCGAAGAAAGAGACTGGGACACTTTTAAGCACTTCAGTAGATATTGGCACTCGCTAAAAAGAGACTTCAGCACAACACCAACTGGCTGTATCCTCTACGACGGCAAACTATTCATCCCATCACAACTACGAAAAATAGTAATAAACTAAATCCACAGAAATCATCCAGGATAATCAGCAATGATGCACTTAGCCAACCTCATATGGTTCCCAAGAATTCACAGAGAAATGGTATCACTAACACAAAACTGCCAACCATGCATCAAAATAGGTAAAAATTTAAAACCAATAATCCCGAAATCCAAATTGGCACAACTATCACTACTCCGAGAACCAAATGAAGAAATCCAATTGGATTTCGCAGGCCCAATATCTGACGAACAACAAAAAGATTCATATAGACTAGCATCAACAGATAGATTCTCACGTTACCCACATGAAAAAGTTTACCACAACTGCGACACAGACACAGCAATAGAATACCTAGAAGAATATATAAAATTCCACGGCATCCCTAGAAATATAAGATGCGATCAAGCACAGTCATTCAAATCTAGACAATTCCAAATTTTCTGTAACAACAATAACATAAAATTAATATTAGCTCCAGCCGGAGATCATAGAGCGAATGGTATGATTGAACGTCTTATACAAACCATAAACGACGCTTATCAGTTTTAAACAACGACCCCAAATGGTCAAAAATTTCACAAGCAGACAAAATTGTTGAAATCATACAGGAAATTAAACTAATACGAAATTCTACGACAAAAAAATAACCATTCACAGCACACTTTGGTCGAAAACACAACACACCTATATCAAACATCACCACACCAACTTCCTATAAAAACTTATCATACAAAAGTATAAGGACTTTCTATTTAGACAAACAGAGAGGATTGAAACAACCAATGCTAAACGCCGAAACAATGTGGAACCTGGAAACGGATTCGCTCTAGACGTCCAATTTCAAAACGAAATCGACGAAGACGACTCATCCGACCAATCCACACTACAAAACATTAAAGAAAGGCAACTAAACGTAAGAGTATTTCGCCTATAAAAATAATTCCAGATAAATTAATGGTAACATTCGGAGACAAAACAACAACACTCGTCAAAACCAGAAAACAAGTAGCACGCAAAACACTCGCACGAAAAGCACCCGAACCAAGAGGAAGACTAAAACCATTATGGAACATAAGACCAGATGGTACAATAACTAATTACTCACCCACAACAATCACATTTGACACAAACAACAGAAAAAACACAGTAATTAGAAAAAATGATTTAGCAACTATAAATGAATCCAAACCAAGATTGATGCAATTTGTTGCATGTAAAACTGTACGCGAATATAATAGGAATCAAGACAAAATAAAACAATTTCTGTTAACAGAAAGGAGACAAGCCAAACAGGAACAGCTGAAGGCGCAAATCAACACAGCCGCATCAACCTCGGAATCCCCACCCCAACTGGAGAAAAGAACACGCGCAGACGACACAAGCTCAACATTCAACATCAACAAACCAGGACCCTCCAATCGCTATTGCGCACCAAAACAGCCCACACAAAAGAAACAACAAAAAAAGAAAAAACAACCTACAAAAAGACAAACAAAACCAAGCAACGGGTTTGACAAAAAATCGAAAGAAGCAGCATTAGCACAATCAAAACTCATCAGAGCAAAAGAACGTCAACGTCAACTGTCCCAGTCACCGAGAGTCCAAATGGATACATCACAATTCCACTCAAACAAATCAATAGAGACTATCAACCTCGCCTCAGACTCATCTCAAGGCAGCCCAGTCACAATTTATACATCCAACGACCCCACAGCATTTATGAAAACCCCTCCAAAGAAGATCATAAAAAACAATGAACACGTGATCAGAAAAATAGACAAGATAATCAATCGAATAATCACCTCACCCAACAAACAACATCAAAACAACGAACAACAGCTCATCTCAACAACACCAGCA
>NC_134476.1:22828446-22833446 GCF_964194025.1 Convolutriloba macropyga | reverse complement strand
TCATTGGACATTTATTTGAAATCATTTAAAGTACTTCGCTTACATGCAATTCTTCATGATGCCTCTGGATTTATCGCAGAGAAGAGCCAAAAGGGTCCAAGATACTCTTACGTCTTGCCTTGTCCAATCACCAACGCTTACGTTGATCACCTGACAGGTTTATTCTTCTGCTTGTTCCTGAAAACTTTTAAACGTAACTTATTCAGTTTGCTGGAATGTTGAGTCCGGAGATTGTTGTTATAGATTTTGAAGGTTTTCGACACAAAAGAGTGGATTCATTATAAAAGAGTTATCTATTTGTTCAAACAACTACTCAGATACGGATCTTTTTCTTCCTCCAATTTCCTTCAACTCACTGTCCTCGAGTGAGAGGAAATCACATCAGTGAGTAACGAAGCATTTGCATGGTATTTTGTGGGACAGTGGAAGCCACCCTTACTGGATTCTATTACCAGTTTTTATCACCAAATATATATATAGCAATCAAAATCAGTTTTCCTACTGCTAAACTCTACGCAAAGGGGAAGGAGACGACGGAGACACCGCACAAACTCTTTCAAAATTTAGAAACATTGCTATGTCCAAGAGATGAAGAAATTTTCACTCCAGTAGAGCACTTGACTTGTTCACTTCATTCATCTATACTACCATTCAAACAAAAGAAAAAGCATTGCGCAAAGAGAAAGGCACAGGTGTACTTTTGTTGGACAGCACTACCAACTAATGGGTCGTCGTGTTGAGAAAGCAACTCCTTCAGTTCTTCAAGTGAATTTATCTCCAAATTTGACAGTATGAGGTTGTATTGCGAGTGATAACTAGTCGACAGTGATTTTTGTGAAAGACGAAAAAATTGATTCTCGTGGACAAACTATACTGAGGAAGCAGCAAATACTTTGTAATACTGTTGAAATTGAAACACTAAAGAAATATCTTTCACTGCATGAGTACTTTCAAATGTATCATGTCTTTACAAGAGATAATGAAAAAACTGAAACTAACAACTTTACCTACGGCCAAGTATCCAGTGCCAGTACCAGTACCCCTGGACGTTGAGAGTCTCCCCGATGAAATCAAAGATGTAGCCCGAGAAGGAAAGGTGGAGTCAATTGTCTACTATGGCAATGACTACGGCTTCCAAGCGAACTATAAAGTAAAATATGAGAAGGAAGACAAAAACTCTGAATTTATCACATACAAATTTTTTGTGGTTGATGAACTAACTAAATAATAAACCAACAAATTAAACAATTTTGAATTAATTTGATTTTTGAAAATCCTTTGCTTTCAAAATGAGTCAATCAGAAGATCAATTAGATTGCGCAGGCAGTGGAGGAGCAGGACTCACTGATTTGGATTTTGATGACCAAAACCAAGAGAGACGGTCATGGAAGTTTTGCAACTCTAGATTATCGCGCTCTGAGGTAGTTTATTTTTTACACAAGTTTCGATAATAGTTTTCTTATTGTAGTTTCACTGACCAAATTAGTTTTTTTTTCACCTCGATTGTGAAGAATTAACTTTTGGTTTACATTGCTATCGTGCACAGTTGGATACGCACTTCCAAATCCTAAGCTATGAAAAAAATAATCTCAACAAGTGATCGTTTTTTCACGGCTGTCTGTGGTCCTTCGAGTTGTGGAATGACCGAAATTATTCAAATACTTCCTAAAAATACGTTTTTTTCCTAATTTGAAATCAATATACTATTTCTATCAACATGATCCACCAAAATTTTAAACGATGGAGCGTAACTTGAACATTTTTTTAAGCAAATTTTTGGGATTTGAATTCAATTCACAGCTGGAAACTTTGACGATTCTTGCGAGGAAATTTTTCAATGACATGAAGTTTTCAAAATTTGCAACAGCTGGACGCCGCAAAAAATTAGTGTTATCTATGTTAAGCATAATTTATTTCAACAGAGTAAATGGTCTCGAACAATTGATCTCAGCACAACACACACATCATTTTGTCCAAATCTCCCAGAGATATACAGCAGATGATTTATATTGGAAAAGAACTCAATAACACAAGTTTTTTTTAAAGACAGCTATGATCTTGCAACAAAACAACCATTCGGACACTTATTGATTGATTTAGACCCAAAAACGACCGACTCACTACGTTATTGTTCAAATATTGTACCACCGTGGCTAACAATTTTCTTTCTGCCATCTTCTAAAGCTGTAATTACCCACCTTACAAATGAGAGAGAAAGAGATATGTATGCTGAGGCGAATGCCCGAGATGCCGGAAAGCATGCTAAAAAAATCATCAAAAAAATCTTCAAATTTATAAAATCTCTCTGTGAATGCTTCCTCAATGTTGTAAATGGAAACGTGCCCACAGATAAAAGTTTACTTGAAAACTACGAAACATCATTCCAATATTTTCTTCCCAAAGAGACAAGTTTTTGAAAAGCTTCAACTCTTGGTAAAAAATTTACATCTACTTCGGAGCATAGATCTCTCTTGTTACTTTTATTTGAAGAATTAGTATTGCATGCGGAAGAGATTTTCTTGATACCGAAAAGAATGTTTGTGTCAAAACAAGCAACTAGGACAGAATTTTGGTTAATCCAATTTATAAACAGAAGTCTGCTCAATTGTCACTCCTCCATAGAAACAACCCAAAAGACTTTGAGAGCAAAGAAGCGACTGAACAGGAAACTAATAAAATTAATATCGTGAACAAGAGCAAAAGATGAAGAAAAAGTAGTGTTGATTTAAAAAGTGAATTGGATGATGGAAATGAAAGTGTACAAGCACGCATGAATGTGATCTGGACTCAGACGATATCGAAGATTCTAGTTTTGACGAAGACTCCAAATCACAAAACGAAGCTTATCCAGTTCCCTGTATTTCGTCTCCTGAGAGTGCAGCAGACACACTAGACTTCTACCTGAGCACGTTAGAGCGTTATAACAGTGACTACAACTCATCGGACAACAGTGAGTCTGTTAAAGAGTTTTCTTTGACAAGCTCTATCACTGAGAATTTTTTATTGTGTGTGCACGAATTTATTGGCATGGCACATGGGATGCTGAAGCACATGATTGGTTGAAATTGATTAGAACAGTATTTCTTGAGAAGAACATTCCCAGCTTCAAAGCAGTTAAACGGGAAACAAGTATAACAAAATCCGAAGAAAAAGTTCAATGCAAGCCGTGCGCGGACAGACAACTGTGGCAACTTGACTTCACCAAGGAACTTAAAAATATTATTTATGCCAATCTGAAGATATTTGAGAACTATTCATCTGCTACAGAATGCGAGAATGATTTAATATTACCACCAACTGTTGACCCAAATAGAAATACAATCAAAATATTCTTGCTTATGATTTCATACGGTGTACGGTTGATCAACTCAAATAAACAGTCTCTTTGGCCGATCTGGCTAGCCATAGCCAATTTACCTCCTGTAGAGAGACATATGTTCCGAAATAAAGTTCTGGCACGGTTGTGGTTCGGATCTGGCAAGCCATCCTGGGATGTAATTTTTGAAGTATGCTAAATCAATAATTAGCCAAAAAATATATCTAAAATTTTCTGTTTTAAGGTTATCAAAAACGAGTTGAACAATTCTCTCTATTGCTCTTTCAACGGAACGCAGTGGAAGATTAGATCTGAAGTTATTGCATTGGTAGCGGATCATCCAGCAAAGTGTTCTGTCTTAAACTTGCAACAATTCAACGCACACAACGGCTGCACTCTCTGTAACGTTAAGTGCCAAAGAAGCAGCCAAAGGAAGCTTATTTATCCGAATTTCTATAGGCTCCACATTGCAGCTTTACTCCTATCTACAAAAGGTACATGAAACCAATTCTGCATTCTTCATGGGAGTCAAGTGACCGGCCAAAATTTTTCAAATAATTCCCAATCTTCCTCTGACAGCTCCAGTTGGTTTTATGCATCAGATTTTGCTGGGCGTTGCTCGAACGCTCTTCTATATAATTAACGACGCCTTCAAAAGGAATATTGCTACTCTTCAATGCTTCTCTTCGTTGAATAAAGGTTAGTTGTTTTTGGCGAAAATCAACCTTTTTTTGCTTTGCACAATGCTCTTTTTCTAGCTGCCTGACGAGTTTAAGAGAAAGTTGCGGCCTTTGGGTGAAAAAGAATTCTTCAAAGCAAACGAAATTAAATTTTGGTTGATTTATGTGGGGCATATTGTTTTTCGTGGATTATTGTCTTCGAGTCCTTACTAGCGACTCCATCTTTTGAGCTTCTTTACGAGGTTGCTTCTTTCGTCGAATCGTTATGCCGATAAGGCCGACAAATCAATCAAAAGTTTTCATAAGATCTCTGAAGAAAATCAAGGACTAGATGGTTTTCTCCGCGAACATGCAATCCTTAAATCATCTCCCTTGGCAATTGAAGAATTTTGGTCCTTTATGGTGTACCTCCGCGATAATGTTCGAGTCAGCAAATCATCTCCTAAAGGCAAAATTTAGTGGAACGGTCAACCAATTAAGGTTGATAGTGTAGAGGTAGCAGAGATATAAAAGTATCAAGCGAAGGAAACCTGCTAAAGATACTTTGCATGACCTATGTTTGATTTTGCGGAAAGAGAAGAAATCGTTTCAACCAAATCACTGAGTTCAAAAAAGTTGGAGAAGTGGCAGTGCTGCCAAAATTTGGTTTGACACGTGTAGTATCAAGAATTTTAACTTACCATGGATCTCCACGAGTGAACACAATGTATACGTTTCATTTATTTTCGAGTGCGACGAGTTATTTGGTGTAATCGATTTTTTTCCTTCTCTTCCACCAATTATGGGGTCGTGTCATGTTTCACGGTCATTGAGTTTGTAAAACCCGAAAACGTTGATCTTATTATTCTTTCATTCATTCATGTGAAGTTATCAGGCAAGCAGATTGAGTGTAATGTAACTAACATCTCTGGAAAGATGCTAAAAGTTTTGTACGACGGGAAAATTTTTCCAAGTCCTTTTCTTGATGTATTTGAACATGGTTAATTGCTGTTGTGCTTCGTGTT
>NC_134476.1:22617126-22828246 GCF_964194025.1 Convolutriloba macropyga | reverse complement strand
TGAATTACTATAATGTTTGCTCATATGATACTTTTTATCTTTCTCTTTATTGATATAATATATTAAATATACAACTCTCTATTTAATGTACAACACTCATATGGCTGATATTTTAATAATCACAAAACGCTTTCCATGGTTTATCTCTACAATAAAGACTCTTTGAAAGCTTTTTGATTTCTTTTCAATTAGTCTTTATTAATTTTACTTCTGAGAAAAGAAAAATAACATTCGTAATTAGTGTGTTATCTGTAATTTAACCTTTGAAATAAGGATGCAATTTATCGAACTCAATTAAAGTGATGAACATTTAGAAAGAGCAAGAGAAGATTATGAAGAGGAATTTTTTGACGTTAAACCTAAAGATATTACTAAAAATAATTTCAAAACTATTGCTAAAGATAATACTCATACAATTTTTAAAAATAATAGTAGAACATGATCAAAGAACCATACAAAAAATTGCTGAATAAATTGGTTAAACATGGTCGAAGACCCAAACTGAATTTAAACCAAATACTATTGAATAAGCTTTTACAAAAGATGATACCAATCTACTAACCAAAGCTAACTCCTACACTAAAGTTGAACATGAAAGTATATAATGTCAATAAAGACTTATATTTTTATAATGGAAAATATATAGGGAATACTGAAGACTGCGATAAATTAAACTCCTATCAAAATATGAGAAATTGTTATATTACTGATAAGTATGAAATTTACATTATTGTTATAAATGAAGAAATAAATTACTCACTGAAGAAAAATTAAAACTCATTACCAAATTAGGACCACTGAAAGAATTAAATATAGGGTTACAGCAGAGTGTAAGCACAAAAAGGGGAATCAAAGAAGGAGGTCAAAATCCAGTAACATTCCTCAACACGGATTTTTTTTATTAATATTGCTATAAATGAATATGTAAAATTGAATCAAGGGCTAGATTATGAAAAGGAAACTAAAGAATTTCCAGGATTTGACTTTAAATTTATTAGAGTAAGAAGTATTCAAATTAATATTGAACCTAATAAAGTTAATTGGTGGCCATTTGGAACTTCTTCCTGATCTAATAAAATTCTAAGCCAATGTTAAATACACGTAATTATAAATTTAACTGTATATAAATAAATGTTACTGCTTCATTATAAACAGTTGAAGATCAAGCAACATTTGAAAGTACAAATGTAAATAACTTAATTGTATCACGTCAACCACATGAAAAAGATTTTGCGTATAAAATTAGTACACAGACACTAAGTAATGTTATTATATGGTTATACTTTCCTTGTGGTAACGCTAAGCTATAATTTTTCAATCCAGCTATTAAATTTGATAAAGTTGGAAGAGATGTAATATTATAAGTCTGGGTCGAGAGAACCTGCTTTGTAGATGAATAGATTGAAAACGGTGAATGCACAGAACACGGTAATCTAATAAAAACAATAGAGATTTGGATGGATTGACCAAATAGGGAGCGCGATAAATTTTATTATTATGATACATGTACATATTGGTTTAAACAACAAATTAAAAATCATAATCGTAGCCAACCATTCAAGCCAGAGATTAAATGAACATAAAGACTACAGGCAAAACACAACATCATAACTGCCGATATAGAATGTTGTGTTACTGAGGTTGCGTCACAAAAAAATAATTACATATTAGTTGAACACATATAGATAAATGTGGGTTACAAATTTAACAATTTTTTCAAAAACCATTTAATGTCAAGATTGCCTGAAAAGACTTGCTATTGTTCTACTGACTATTTGAACTGAACATAACTTCAATTATAACATACAAATGATTTTATTTACCGAACAAGATAAAATGTATCATGTGACTAATACTACTTGCCATATCTGTGAAAAATGTCTATAGAAAATGGGAGATCACTATCATCAAACTGGTAAATACACAGTACCTGCAAGTTATATATGTTCTCTAATCTAAAAAAAAAACTTCATTCCCGTTACATTCCATATTGGTAATGGTTTGATTACAACTTATTAGATAACGAACTCTGTGAAGCGAACAATGAAAGAAGAAATTTAGATGACATACCATTAGCTGCTGTTATCTAAGATCTTCAACTTTGTTTGTATCAAATTTTCAGAGAGAGCATAAAATACTTATCAATTTTGGCTATGTCTCTAGATCAAATGACAAAATTAAACAAAAGCAGAACTAAAGAAATATATCCGTATGAAAAATTTAGTCTAAACCTACAGTGGCGAAGCCGATAACAACACAACGAATTTTTAAGTATTCAAACAATAACAGACTTAAAACATTCTTTGTCGATTTTACCTCCACAAAAAAGAAAAGAATTTTGCTAAAGCAAATGAAATTTTAAAAGTGTATAGAATTAACAATAGAAAAGTTATAAAATGATGTAGATATATTAGATTATTGTATTAGGGAATACGTTAAACTTAAAATAAGAGAATTCAGTCTAAGTTCCCATACATTAAGTAAGTCTCCATGGCTACAGTAATGGTTGTTTGTAAATGAAAAGTGGTGTCGAATTAGATATAATACAAGATAAACAAATAATAGATGACTTTGTTGAAGCAAAGAGTGGTCGCATATGCGGCATAATGGGTAATAGATCGGTTAAGAGTTGTAATAGTAACATATCTTTGCAGATATGGTACATGCTTGCTAATTATCTCTATCGTTGCTCAATATTGCAAAAATCTAACATATAAAGACATTGAGTTTACTACCACGTCTCTAGATTTTTTGAAATAATTGATAATGATAGTGATCATGGTTTTTATATGGTTTCTGACGTTGATTTAAAAAATCTTTGCAAAGAAAAACAGATCACACAGCACTAATGCCGCTGAAAAGAAAAAAAGCGATTATGTGTTGGATTTAAGAGTGAAAGAGAGAAAAGGAGAGCAAGAACAGAGAAACTAAACTTAGACGAAAATAATTTATGAATATATGGTTCATTTTACGATGTTAACGTTTTCTGATAAGATGGCGTAAAAGTAATTAAATTACCTAGAGTAATGTTTTAAATAGGATTTTTTATGTAGAGACTATATTCAAAACAAAACTAATAAAAGTACAACAGCTAAAACTAAAACAAAAAAAGTTTTAAGAAAATTATTGAAAAATTCATTTTATGGAAGAATGTGCACTAATCCTCTGCCTTTCATTCAATCCAAATTGCTACATGACGAGGAAAAGACAAAGAAAAATATAAGTAAACCCACTTTCAAGAAAAAAGTTAGATAGAAAGTTTACACCAAACATGAATATACAAAAAATAGAATCTAAATCACCACTAATTATATGCGTCAAAATATTAGGAATAAATCGATTATATATGTTTAATGTAATCTATAATATTCTAAAATCATCACTTGAATGTTTACAACTGCATTACATGGATACGGATATTTTTTGCGAAAGTTCTCTGCAGGTAATTTTGCTAAAGTGAACGTGGAATCAAGTATTTTTTTTAAGAATTCAACACTTAGGATAAAATATCTAGTAAATTTAGAAACGAACTTGGGAGTGAGATTATAGCAGAGATTATAGCTCTGTAATATAAGACATATAGTTTTAAACAGAGTGAAAATGCGACAATAACAAAAACAAGTAAGATTAATTTAAACCCTTTGAAGACAAATACATCTTTGGTAATAATATTAAAAGTTATTCACTTAATGAGAGTTCATATCTAATCAAAACAGACTTCAAAAATTAAATTAATAATGGATCAACGGATCCAATAACAAAATTAGAGATGAATTTTGATCAGGTCAGAGATCTAGAATTGGAGAGTTTTTGAAAGCAAGAACGAGTTTTCGATCATCATGAAAGGATGATAGTAAACTAGTTGTTACTGTTATTAGTCTATGCTTTGTTCTCTCAAAAGTTTTTCAAACATAAAAATGAATACTAATGAAAAAAAACTAGAGAATAGAAATTGACAGAACTACAGAGATTAAAAAAGAAAACAGAAGAAACATTAGAAGAGATTCTAAGAAAACAAAGATTTTATGGTGAGTTGGAAGAGTTATTTGATCCTTCAAACAAAACTACAATTAATAAGTAATATTGAAAAGAATTTTCCGATAACTAGCCATATAATGGAAACGCAAGAAGATAACACCAATAATTTGAAAGCTTCTGAATTATCTTCTTTTCCGCAAAATGACTTCACTGTCAGGCCAACCATTGCATTTAAAAACGGTGAGGGTAATAAATTTACACTGGATATTGATTTGTTTGATATTCTGACGGAAATGGAAAAACAAGCAAATAAACAATTACAATTCAAACAATTAACATTAGATGTATTTTTAACACTCAACGGTAGAAAAGTAAGAGATAATATCTAAATTTTCTCAAAGGATTTCACTATTTTTGTCAATAATAAATTTGTAAAAAAAAAACAGGAGATTTATAAATAAAACAGGAGATTTACACGTTCATTTGTAAACGTGAAAACAGGAGATTCTAGAATTAATAGAGCAAAAATTTGTAAAAAAAAATTACATACTAGCTCCCTCTCCTTAAAAAATAATCCGCATAGTGCTAGCTTTATTGATGGGTAACACGGTTGAAGACCGATTAACAAAATTGCTGCTCAATCGTTGACCTAGCGTCTAAAAATGAAGCAATTTAGTTTGCGAAATTATGAAGAAAATGATGGCAGCGGAATAGCAAAAACCAACCCCGCCGATTTAATCGAAAGATTAGAGTTATTTATATTGGAAACAAAGGGAGGTCATAATGATTGATATGATGAACTGTTAAGTAAATGTAAACAATTTTATTTACCAAATTTAATATTCAAGAGCTACTGGATAACTTTATGTTTAATTGTGGTAATCGGGCTGAGCAGCACCTATGAGAGGAGCAATGACTATTGGCTATGGAAGTCTTCAGTCAAATTAAAAACATTTTAAAAAAAGAAATGTTACTCTTAAAAAAAGATGAAACATGGTCTCTTGAAGTGATTGATAGGTCATCGTTCAGTAATTGTAATATTAAATATAATTATATTTTAACTGTTATAGATATATTTATACCAATTTTTTATGTATTAAAGGATGCCATTACAACTTATAAAAACAATTTACATTAAACATTCAATATGACACCAGTTGATGCATCTAACCGTCTTGAAGAGGTTAAACACTATATTTCTGCTTCAACTAAGTGGGAAACCAAAGGTGAAACTGGCTACGCCTAACCCAAATCTGTTGGTTATGCTAGGAATGCTGGAAAACATAACATTCTCTTCAAAGTATATACATCAATTTACAATAGAGAACTAATTAAAGTTAATCAAGTTCTAAAAACTCAACCACACTACATAAAATTGAAGATAACAATGGTGAAATAAGAGAAGGTAAATGCTATGAACAAGAAACATTAATATCTGATTTTGATTTTGAATCTAATAACATAGTTTTAGAATCAATTAACATTTTTTAAGGAAAACAAATACACAGATAACCAGAAACTGAATTAAGAGAAGATGAGTTTGATGAAGTCACAAACAAAACATTATTAAGGAAAATACAAGTTATTGATGAGCTAAATAATGAGCTTACTAAATCAGCAAATGAAGTTATAAATACAATTAACTTTTGCAATGAAACTGCATCAGACACAATCATCAATTAGAACCAAATAAAACTAGAAGTTGATGTTAATAAGTTTAACCAAAACAGTACAAACATACACTTAGTTGATATGTATGCTCACAGACTCCAATAATGAAAAAACTAATAGATTTAGCAGTGAAAAGACTTCGTCTTTGGCTACCCAAGTTGCTTTGCAAATCACTGAAACTGCCTCAAAGACCAGGAAAATAGAACCACTGTATACAATGTCAATGTCATTAAAAAGCTAATTAATTGACAACAAAGAACAAGCTAGGGTGGATATGCATTAAGACTTTAATCAAGACGTTGTAATGAAAGAAATTGAAGGTTAATTTTTAAATTAAACTGAGCAAATTCATCTGGGAAACTAACTCGCAGATGACGAAGTCCATATATGAAGCAACGCCTAAAACATCTTTACTTTACCCAACCCGTTTAATAGTAGCGAGCAATACATAAATGATAAAATATTAGCTATAATTAAATTTAACAACAGTATTAAAATTATAAAATAATTTAAATTATTGAGAAATTGTTACCTTAAATCATAAAAAAAGTTGAGTAAAAAAAACTTTTTTATATTGCTGAGGAAACTGTACTGACATTATCATCTATAGCAGCAACAGCAACAACAACATCAAATATATGAATTGATATAGCGATACTTTGTCCTGTACCAGCAGCTTTTGCTACGGCTACTATATGTGTATATCAAAAGCAATTAATACTAAACCAAGAAATAAAATCAAGAAATGTTCGCAGTTTTTTGTTTAAAAAAGAGAACTTAGCGATTAAATTGATAAGCTTTACTTAGAGTCAATAAAAGGTAATGAGATATATAATGATGAAGACAAAGAGTTAGTTAAACAATATGAGGATTGTAAGAAGATCAACTCAGGAAGCAACTCCGTGGATGCGAAAGTAACGTTAAAATCTTGTGAAACTAAAATTACTAGCGCTTAGTTTTGATAGCAAATGTAGTGAAAACAATATCAGGTTTAACTTGGGAAGGTAAAAATTATATTTTATTTACAGTTAATGTTAGAGTCACAGCCATAGTTATAGCTAAAGTTGAGACTGAAAAAGTTATAGTTATTGTCATTGGTTTTGCTCAGCTCTTACTGCATTATAGGAACCCTCTTTCCAAAATTAACTATAGCTCCACCAACACTCTGAAAGAAGTCTATTAATCCCTCAGCTTATAAAATTGGTACCACTGCGAACTACAATTTTAGTACCTTTTGAAGAAAGAGCTCAACGAATGTTATTTGTACTCGAGGAATGTCTACCACCATCACAATATGAAATAGTTTTGAATTGTGGGAATTGACTCGTTTTTCTGTCTAAAAAATTATGGTAGTGTAAGTATAATCCTTTTGTTGTTGTTAAACCAAAGCTTAAGTTTAAACGTGTGCCTAAATTTGAAGGTAAAAATCTGTCTAAAGCTATTAAAAAGAAATCAGTTATATTTTATGCTAATGAATTTGTTAAAATAAACAAAAAGTAATGACTATTAAACACCGGCCCTGTTTCATCATAACTATAACTAGAGCATTAACCAAAACCTTAACCATAACTAGAACTAGATTATTAACCGTAAATATAACTAGAGCGTTAGCCATATTGATAACTAGAACATTATTCATATTATCAGCTATTACATTAAGTATAACCATATTTATAACGATTACCAAAACCATGACCATTAGCTTTGATTTTAATACAAAAACAATAACCATAACCATAGCCATAATTGTAACTAAGACACAAAGGATCTACTGTCATGTCTTTAGGAGACTATATCAGCCCTTGCTAACATCACTATAGACACGTATAGTTCTTCTAGTTAAAACTCATGCATGCCATACAATATCAGTCCCAGTACGAACAAATGCAAATTTAGGTTTTGTTGCTTGAGCTCCATTTTGGTCTCTTTGATATCTAGTATAAAATATACAATTACTATAACCATTTTTTAGGGTTCTCTGATTTATTTTTTGTTTAATTTTATTCAGGAATCAATTATAGTTTCTACTGAAATTAAAAATTTATTTATATGTTGCACTATAATCACAAGTACCGTAATTATTCATCATTCTATCATCAGAATAGGACAAACTACCTATGTTACAGAAACATTCAGTAACGTCAATTTCATTGAGTCTACTCGCATCTTTAGTTTTACATTAACATTATTGTTTTCAAAAAAAAGTGATTTATTGAGGTGTTTCAGAATCACTTGTTAGATCAAAATCAAACAAAATGATCATGGCATGTGGCACCTTCATATAAAATGTTTTTCTTTCACTAACACTAAAATTGATATTATTCTGTATACTTTATGTTTTCTGTGCAATTATTGTTTTGTCATTACTGAAATCAATACAGGCACACAGCAAGTTATATCCTCAATATCTATCTTACAAAAATTAGCTACAAAGAAGATCCACCAAAGCGGCAACTCCGCTGATGAGAAAGTAAAGTTAATAATTATTTTAAACTAAAGTAATGTTTTCTAACTAGTGTTTAGTATTAGTAGCATTTTTAACGATAATAAGATTATATTTGAGAAGGTAAAAATTATAGTTTTTTTTATAGTTGATGTAAAAATCATAGGCATAATTAGTGCTAAAAATAAGGCTAAAACCAAAACCCATCGTTATAATTATGTTCAGCGTGAAAGTTAAAATTAAAGTTAAAGCTAAGTCTGAAGCTAATACTAAAGCTAAAAATAGTGTTGAAGTTAAAGCTAAAGCTAGAGTTTAATAAAATGTCTATTTGTTCCTTAATATAAAGCCTTTTTTTGTACTACTTTTAAGCCTTCTCCTGTTGTTGCAAATTCAATTAAATCAGGTGTAGCTGCAATTGCAGCTCACGGGTAAATGGTAGCAGCTCTGCTTCTTACTTTTCGCTATCTCTCAAGCTCCTACTGCATTATCAGGAGCCTTCTTTCCAAAGAGTCCTATTGCTCTACCAGCTTTTACAAATGGTACAACTACCAGCTAAAATTTTAGAACCTTTAACGAAGAGCTCAACGGATGTTATTTGTAACCAAATGGTGTCTACCACCAACACAATAAGAATTAGTTTTGAATTTTTGGATTTGACTCGTATTTCTATATTAAAGATTAAGGTTATGTATAGCACTTCTTTTATTGCTGTTAAACCAAAGCCTAAGAATAACCCTATGCCTGAAGCTGAAGGTGAAATCTGTCTACTGCAAGTAGCGAGAAATTAGTTATTTATTTTTCTATAGGATTTGTTACGTTGAACAATAATTAAAGCCTATGGAACTCCGGCCCTGTTTCTTCAAAACTATAAATAGATCATTGGTCAAAAAATTAACCATAACTACAACTAGAGTATTAACCGTTAAAATAGCTAGATCATTAGCCATTTTTCAACTAGAGCATTAGCCATAATACTAACTATTACAGTAACCATAACCATAACTATATTAATAACTATGAGCATTAGTTTTGACTTGAACCTTAAAAATAACCATAACAATATCCTTAATTGTAACTATTACACAAGGCACCTAAAGTCATGTCTCTAGGAGACTATATCAATCCTTGCCAACATCACTAATAGTCTTTCTAGTTAAAACTCATGCATGCCATACAATATCAGCACCAGTATGGACCAATTTAAATTCAGTTTGTGTGATTTCCGATTTGATCTCTTTGATATCCCTGACAAATATACAAGTACTATAACAAATTTTTAAAGTGTAATATTTAAAAATATACAAGTGTTATGTGTTTTATATTTGTTTAATACTATTCAGTAATCCATTATAATTTCGATTAAAATTAAAAATTACAGGTTGCTTTATAGTAAATAGTATCGTGATCTTTCTTCATTCTATATTCAGAATAGAACACACTAGCAATGTTGCAAAATTATTCAGTAAAATCAATTTCATTGAGCCTACTCGCATCTTTAATTTCACTTTAACGTTATTATTTTTAAAAGTCAAAGTAATTTGTTGAGGTATTTTGAATCCTCTTTTAAGATCTAAATCAAAAAAAAATGTCGTTCTTTCACCAAAACTCAAATCGATATTTTTCTTTTTACTTAGTCCTTTCTGCACAATTAGTTTTTTCCATTACTGAGATCAATACAAGGCACACACCAAGTTATATCCTAAAACTCTGCTTTACAATCCTTAGCTACCGCACCAGCCCCAGGATTAACTCTAAATTTTGCTCTGTCGTTATTATTTCTCTTTAGCATGAACTTAGTATCTATACCACACAAAATTTTTTCTTTCAATCAATTAAAAATCAAAATAGATATCTCCTTTCAATTACGACATACATTTGAAATATTTGCGTGACCACTGAATGATCATTTTTTAAATGACTATCTCTTTCATTTTGAGATCTAGCAAAACCACGTTACTATTCGTTGTCAGTACTAGTTAGTTGTTTATTCACTAGTAGGTTGGGATGCCAGTGATCTCTATATTCAACTGAATTCCCATTAATAGCTTCAAGCCTAAGGGAACTAAATAGTGCTGAAACACCGTAGTTTTAATATCTAACATTGGTTTATTAGTTTTTACTGCATCAGCCTTTTCTACAACCATAAACTCTAAGTAAGAATAACGAAAACGTCACTGATCCTTTTCTCCAAATATTAAAATAATTTTATTTTTAACTGTTCTAAAATTTGCTAAATTATTTGGTTTATAACTTAAAAACTTGCTGTTGTCTCATTAGGTTACATATAGTTATTTTCTATTTTGAAGTTCATTTTTATAGGTAAAAAATTGATTGACATCTTAATTCTGTATAAACAACAAAAGATACGTAAAGCCCTAAATGAAAGTGAAGAAGAGCATACTTTTAACTTTAGAATGGTGGAACCATCAGACCAATTTAACTTTAGCGGGCCAATACTTAATACAGCAAAGATCGGGTGAATTAGAGTATCATGATCTAGCAGTGGTTAATGTAAAGAAAAAAGAATGAGAAATTTGCATATAGAGTAGAGATTCAATATATATCGTTCATTTTAATTTCATCCGCTGATGGATCACATGATGTTGTTCTAAACATGAAAATAACACCTGATGCATACGAAATTTTTGAAAGAGCAGACATCATAAAAGAAGCAATTGGCGTTAATGTTATAATAGAGCCAGATAAGAATCCAATGAAAAATAAGATGGAAATAAAACAAGGTGTAATTAGTCTGACACTAATAGGATAATTAATAGGATTTGCAAAAAAAATAGATAAACCAGGTAAGTACATATCTCCAAAAGTTTTGACATTATATGTTTTAATACTAATAATTTTCACTGTAAAGTAATATCTGACGTTAGAGTTAATTGTATTGCTACGGACGTACTATACACTTCAAATCTTCCAGAAAAACTTAGAAATATGAAAAGCATTATACCTCTTTATATATGATATCAAAAATTTACAAATGAAAGAAGCAAAAATTTTGAGTTTCATGTTAGAGAAGAGCAAGGCAGACCAATTTACTTTACTGGTGAAGTATGAAATTTTACTTTACCTTTAGTCTAAAGACAAGACTAGAGACAAGACTAAAGACCTAGTCACACACCCAGTCAAAGACTGAGTCATTGCCTTAGAATTATTCATAGTCTTAGACTAAAGACAACACTAAAGACATGACTAGGAACAAATCTAAAGATAAGATTAAGCTAGAGAAAAGACTTTGCTAAAGATAAAACTAAACTATAAATCTTTCCTATCCCAGTCAATTCTTAGTTTACCATTATTACTTTGCATTTTGAATCTATCAATAACAATGTGATTATAGGGCTCTTTCCATAATTGTTACATATTTTAACAAAATCCCTATACCAAATTTCCTGATCCTCAAAAAAAATCTCCATGGGTTGGTTGAACATTACTTCTCTATTCAAATATTATCAATATATTACAATTTTAATTGACATTTTGTCCATCTGATGAAAAAAATTTTGATTGAGAAAAACCAAATCACAGTTTTTGAGTCTACCCCTACAAAAGTACTGATTATTATTTTGTTCTTTGGCATTCAAATAATCAAACATCATAAATTTTTTAACTCTTCAATTGGTCAGTGTAAGTTAAAACCTTTTATATCTTTAGAGAACTCAATATGTGCTTTATCAATATTGCTGCCAATATCTTCATGCTGATCAGCAGTAGAACCAATCAAACTTAAATTATCAAAGTAAAAATTGCTTTGAAACAGAACTTTTTATCTTAAGTTCTTGCTTTTTTACATCTAAAGTTTTCTGGAAAATTTGCATCATCAATCTTGTCTACATATGTTTAAGCTTATTATAGATCTATATTATGAATAGAATTAAAATGACCAAAATCATCACTAATACCAATTGCATTACTAATAATAATGGCTTCATCATTACCCTTACTATGGGACTTTGTCCATATTTCATCATAAATGTCGGCCTTACCATTTTTAATATCATTATTACTGATACTACCATTACTAATACCGTTACTAAGCACATTAACATCGCTATGACCATTACCATCACAATTAACATCTGCGAAGCAGGTTCCTTGATTACCATCACTTTTACCATTACCATTATAATTACCATTACCATTATCATTAGCATTACTACGGGACTTCGTCCATATTTCTCTTTAGATTCTGTTTTTGACCATTACCATTATCATATCTACGGGGTTTTGTCCATGGTTCACCAAAGACCATGGCTTTACCATTACTACTATCAATACTATTACTACGGGACTTCGTCCAATTTTCACCATTATTACAATAGAAATAAAGAAATTAATCATATATCCAAGGACTTTTACTTTTATTGAATGGAATACTAAGTGCACTCGCAATTTTAAATCCATAATCAATACTATATATCATATATAAACAAAATGCAATGCAATAAGATTCATCATAATCTTGTATTCTTTCATCAGATCCAAGATTAACGTTTTTTGTGAAAAATTTTGGTGATGTTTCTACTTCAAAACAATCAAAGTAATCAGGGTTAGTGTTCTCTCTTTTTTTGAACTGAAAAGCAATTATTATCATCAGTGGGGCGTGAATTGATAATAATATAATGCTCAAGACAATTAAATTTTAAGTGTCTGCTTTCGCATTACTGCTTCAACTGGAATTATAATAATATCTCTACCTATTTTCTCTATTTCAATATTGTTTATCATTATTACAGATACTACCATTACTAAAACCGTTACTAAGTACATTAACATCGCTATGACCATTACCATCACAATTAACATCTGCGAAGCAGGTTCCTTGATTATCATCACTTTTACCATTACCATAACAATTACCATAACCATTACCCTTATCAAAACAATTACCATTACCATTATCATTAGCATTACTACGGGACTTCGTCCATATTTCTCTTTAGATTCTGTTTTTGACCATTACCATTATCATATCTATGGCATTTTGTCCATGGTTCACCAAAGACCATGGTTTTACCATTACTACTATCAATACTATCACTACGGGACTTCGTCGAATTTTCACCATTATTACAATAGAAACAATGAATTTCATCATATATCCCAGGACTTTTACTTTTATTAAATGGAATACTAAGCACACTCGTAATTTTAAATCCATAATCAATACGATATATCATATATAAACAAAGTGCAACGCAATAAGATTCATCATAATCTTGTATTCTTTCATCAGATCCAAGATTAACGTTTTTTGTGAAAATTTTGAAGATGTTTCTACTTCAAAACAATCAAAGTGATCAGGGTTAGTGTTCTCTCTTTCTTTGAACTGAAAAGCAATTATTATCATCAGTAGGGCGTGAATTGATAATAATATAATGCTCAACACAATTAAATTTTAAGTGTCTGCTGTCGCATTACTGCTTCAACTGGAATTATAATAATATCTCTACCTATTTTCTCTATTTCAATATTGTTTATGGATTTTTTGCCATTTTTAATTATTTAATGAGTTCTTTAAATTTAAGAATAATCTTTTTAGATATATAAAAAGGAAAACATTTTTTCTAATATTCTTTTAATATATAATTCATGATTTATCATATATGTCTCCATACCGAGTAAATATACAAAACTGGCCGATAGTTTTGAAGGATAAAAGGATAGAAAGTTTTGTAAAAATTAAAACGAAAACTACCCAATACACACCATTGTTTATGATGTTTTAGAAGCTGATAAAACATTTTGTTAGACAGTATATAAAGTTATCTGAAAAAGATGAAGACATGGCTTTAAATATAGTCTGTTGAGATGAAAAGGAAGTTTATACTATGTGTAACATTGAACAGATCACCGAGCATATAAAACGCAATACTGGATTCGCAAAGTTCGAAATTGTACATGATGATATGGGCGATAAATTAGACACGAAAAAAATATAATATGACTTCACAAAAGGTAGACAACATTTTTTTTGAAATGGTAGTAATGTGCTGTAAAGCGACCCAAATAGATAATATGGCAAGAGCAAAATTGAATAATGTTTATATGATAACTTGTAATGGATCTGATCTATTTAAAAATTTCTATGAAACAGTTGGCGACCTAAACATTAACTATTACAACTGTCCATCAGGAATTGCAGAAAAGTCTCTTTATGTTATATTCTAATATGAAAAAAAAGATGAACCATTTATTTTGATTGATAGAGAGAGAGAGAGAATTACATTAAATGACTCAACGAGTAGTTCAATAGAAATGGAGGCTCATAGATTGAATTTAGAAATATAAGATATTGATACAGAACGAATAATACAATAACTAAAACTAAATTTGAAAAAAAATTGTGGTAGAAACTTTATTGACAAAAATAATCAAATGTTCTATGTCGGTAAATGTCTTGAGCATAGATGCTTAAGCAAAAAAACTTATTAGAGCTAGATGGTTGACCTGGTTATCAAATTTTGCTGGCACAGTTAGTGGTTTATTAACAATAATTAATTAGTCTTCAGATAGTATGATAAAAGAACAGCTGCTCTTGTAGTTTTTACTGCAAGCGGCATAATAAATAGAACTAATACAGTCATTAATAGCGTTAGAAGTTATGGTTTTTGTGCTGACAGGAAAAATGATAAGGGAAGGATGATGACAATGATAATGATGATGATAATGATAATGATAATGATAAGGATAATGATAATGATAATGATAATGATAATGATAAGGATAATGATAATGATAATGACAATGATAATGATAATGATCATGATCATGATCATGATAACGAAAATGATAATGAAATTGATAATGATAATGATAATAATAATAATAATGATAATGATAATGATAATGATAATGATAATGATAATGATAATGATAATGATAATGATAATGATAATGATAATGATAATGATAATGATAATGATAATGATAATGATAATGATAATGATAATGATAATGATAATGATAATGATAATGATAATGATAATGATAATGATAATGATAATGATAATGATAAGGATAATGATAGCGATAATGATAATGATAATGATAAAGGTAAGGATAATGATGATAGCGATAATGATAATGTTAATGATAATGATAATGGTTACAATAAGGTTAATGATAATGATAGTGATAAAGTTCAGCGAAGCGGTTAATAACTTGAGTGGGCTTCGAAGTGACAAAAGTCTGAAATAAATTTGGTCTAGAATCTATCAATGAAAATTAAAACAACAATAAAAACTTTTGTGATGGTCTTGTTGAATAATTTGTAGATAATGTAGCCGGAGAAGGAGAACAAATTTTAGGTAGAACATATACCGTTATACTGATTTTAATAAAGCAGGCAAAAATTTTTAAATTATTGCATGAACTGTAATGATCAGACCTCATAATTAATGAAGAATTTGGCTGAATACAAAGCAATGATGGGTTTTAAGTTTTTAGAAAATGATATCAAATGTGAGGGATATTTCAATCTCATTAGTAATTACGCATTAAGCCATGGAGACAAAATAATAATTTTAAATGTCGTCATAAACTACTCAGTGGTGTTTGTGATAAGAATGACTGTTGTGGTAAAGCCAAAAACAATAAAAGGGTTAAGCCAAGGATGTAACATGGTCGAAGACCCAAAACATTTGGAAAACCAATAATAATAATGACGATAAAACCAACTCGAAAAATACTAAAGCAATAAATGTAAAGCCTTAATAAAACTTTAACACACCTTAAAAACTATAACACTTTTCCAGAAAAAGAGGGGTGCATGTACACATTGTTTAGCAGGAAATAGTTGTTATTTTTGTTCTTCAAGAATTTCTAGAGGTATCATTACAATATTTCAAAGAAATTGATAGATAATGGCATGGATATTATTCAATTGTAAATAACTAAGAGCATTATAAGAGAGATTTAAAATTATATTAAACTATCTTGTAAAGTATCTTGGTAAAATATCTTGACGTTAGATCTGGAGGCAAACTGTCTTGATGTATGGTAAACTAGCTTGCTCACCGGTTCTATGGCACAGTCAAACTGATGCCGTAGTTGTGGAAAAAAAATGGGAAAAGGGACCTAAGTTTAGATTAAAATTGCAAATAGAGACATAGTTCTGGATTAGAAAAAGGATATAAGAGAAAAGGTGGAAATGGCTGAAGCACTAGTAAAGAAAACCGGGGAATCAGCATTAAATTTATGCTCACGCTGAGTGGCTTGTTGACCAACTAGCTAAAAAATTGTTTTCGCAATCGTGCAATCACATACTTTGTTTTCAGAGGTAGACTACCTTAAAACATATGAGCCAAAGTTAGAAATCAAATCATGCAAGATAAGACAAATAAAGAAACCATGAGAAATTGAAACTTGAGTTTCAACGTTCCGAGAGAAGACGAGGGCGAGCTTTAATTTTAGGGCTGAAACTGAATAAACTGGTGCTAAAATGAAACTTATAATACTTTCAGTTTGTGACTTATAGCCTTTTTTCTACTTGTTGCCCATCTCTTTGCATTGTAAGCTGCATTGTTTGTCAGTAAATCTTGTACGCTAAAAATTAATAGTTTTGAAAGGATCTTTTTGATGAATTTGGCAACTGATGTTGTTCTGAGATGTAATTCAATATGTTGCGTTGGCTTGGAATTTAACAGCTAAATGGATTTTTGTCAAAATCTACGAAATAATTGTTGAGCAATATAGGAATTGTGAATGCTGATATTATCCAAGTTCATGACCTTTTTAATGCTCTAATTTTTTCATATTTTCGGATATTATTATTTCTGAGTTTCCTCTCCTTGGTACGGATCGTCTAATTTTAAGTAAAACAACCGTCGATGTCTAGGCTATGGCAAGCTTTCAAGTGCACTGCACGTTTAAAAAATACGTGAAATTGCAGATGTTTTGATGTTCAAATTTGCTAGTATTATCCTCATTTTAGAAGTGACCAAAGTAAACTACTCCTGCGTTTATGAATGATTACTGTTTTTCAGCGTCATCAAAGCAAAAATGTTGAAGATCAGACATCATTGGTGTAATATTCTGAGCTCCTCATCGGCGGCATTTGAAACAAGTCCGGCTGTTGTCTTAAGAATCTTTGGAGACCATTTCCTAAGAGCTTCTGTTGAAGGTGCTCTCTGACAAACTCCGTTCCCATGTGTTGACAGCTGTTGGTGTGAGCGGTTTGAACAGTTAACTAAGTGAAATGGTCTGCGATGACAAGCATCAAGGGGGTGTTTTTGGGTCCTAGATATATGTCTCAGCCATCCTTTGGACTGCAAAACTCCCTTTTCATCAAAAAACTATTTCAATTGAAAAACTGCGTCACTTGGTTCTTTTTGTTTTCCTGTTTTTATTCTATTGATTGTTTTTCTAAAACTGTTTGTTGTGAAACTTTTATCAGGTAATCTTGAGCTTCACACTGGCTGTTAAGAATTTTTTCTGTTTGGCAAGAGGTCTGTTGTTTTGTATACGGTGGCCGTCCTACTGAGCAGTCGTTACAAAGTTGAAAATTTCCTTGGCTCTTCGGCTGGATTCATAGATATAGGTAATATAGAATTGATAGTTGCTAAAGGTTCTGTTTAATCGGGGCTCCTGTCATCAGGGAGTCGTAAAAGAAATTCTATTCCTTGGAGCCTCATAATTCAGATCTGATGGTTTCAAAGCTCTTGTTCCATGGTCCGGTGTTGAATTTTCGGGGTGCATATTTTCACTCCTCTGCTTTAGAAGGTTCCCAAATTTTGTTAGCTACGAAAACCTTTTATTGTTGTTTGACTCCTAATGTTGTAGTACTATCCGTCCAGAAGTGATCTGAATTGATAATGCCATTTCTGCGACTACCAAACTGGCAAGTTCGGCTCCTTTTGTGGCTGCTCTAATTCAAGTTCAGATGTGCTTGTTTGCTTTAAGGGAGATACTCGGTCGGGATTTGCTCACGACATATTTCATTTCACAATCACATTTTTTCCAGTTGTTGTTAATCCTTTAGTTGAAGCATCTGCAAAGACATGAAGCTGCTGACGTTGGTCTTGCTACAAGGCATTATTTGTTGTAATATATGGCAGGCTGTTGAATTCGTGAATCCAATTCTGCAGGTCAATATGAACTTTGGCTAATAATTCTTGGTCTTCTGCTTTCGCCTTGTTTAATGACGGCTTGAAGAAGGCTTCGAACTTGTCTTGAAAGTGACGTTATCATCCTCATTTGATCGAAAAGCGAAACTGCTATTGACAAGAGTTAACTTTGTTACATTATTTCAATTTTGATGTCCTAATTGGTTTTACTAAAGTTGAAGGTGTCGTTTTTGACAACCCAGGTTTGTCCCAGATTTCGTTGTGTCAATGCTTTATTGCCTTCAGCTTTGTCAATTGAAGGAAAACTCGAATCAATGCTGAAAAATTAATGCTTCGTTAAGTTTAATCCTCCTTTTCAGTGTATCTTTGATGCATGTTGTCTGTTCGAATGCTCCTTCTCTTGTGTTGAAAGTCTGTAATAATATGTCGTCCGTGTAGAGGTTAATTTAAATTGATTGGCTGGTTTCCTGTGATAACTGGTGATTATCAGTGGCACATATTTTAAGTATACAGATAGCAAAAGACAGCAAGCAGGTTGCATCAAATGTGAGTCCCTTGTATTTGTATAGTGTTGCGACGTTGTTTTTGTACCGCAAAAATCTTAGTGCGTGTTTATCAATTTCCTAGATTTGATTTGTTTCTTTTAATTTTTCTCGGAACAAGATTGACAGTCTGCTAATTTATATAACCAAACCAAACCAAGAAACTTTGAATCTTTTCCTTTTGTGCTCTCAGCTTATTGGCTGCATGTTGGTTACAGAACCAGACACACGTGCAATATTTGTGTGAACTGATTTACTGTGTAGGAACACGTCTTTTGTAACTGGGGGTGCATAACGTACTCGAAGGATTAAACGAAAAAGGTCCAAAAATTTTTTGCCCCTTTATTTTGAAAACATTTTGAAGTCCCCTATCTATCAAAAAAAGTCTTAACTAAAGTACTAATATCGTTAAAAGAATGCAATATAATCAAAATACCATCGGATATACTTGCTGTTGTAATAGAGTTATAATCTGCATGGTAGACTAAAAAATTTTAACACATATTTGGATCTATTCTGTTTTGGTCCCCAGTATGTATTTTTAAGCCCCCAAGAAATAAATGTTGTTGTAGAGTACTTTTTTGTTTAAAAAACAGCACGTGCGCGTGGGGGTGTGAAAGATATAAGCGCATTAAGCTGGGGGGCCAAAACAGAAGATCCCTTATTTATTTATCGCTATCGATGAGTTATCATACTCTGTGGTAAACCCGATATGTTTAATAATTTTGAGAGGGCAATAATTATTCTGGAGTACTCTCGTTGCGATTGCAACAACTAAATGATCTAATTGCACTGAAACTGATTAGACTGCCTTTTCTCGCCACTCTTTTTATATAAACAGTTAGCGATAATAAAAGAGTGGCAGAAAAAGATATTCTGACTTCAAAGAATCTTCATCCCACTGTATTAATGTTTTGTACTGTTCTTTGAGCGCTAACAAATTATTTTGATATAGAAAGTTATCCAAGTTTTCAATCGAGCAAGAGTTGATTATAATTTATTATATAAGTCCTCAGAATCAATCCGTTGTCAAAATTTGTTATATGTTAGAAGATAGTACCGGGGAATCAAAGGAAATTAGACCTCAGCGCCATAAGCGCTTCAACGCGAGGATGAACTAGATTTCAGACAACGGTCATGTGTTAATTCGTTTCGACACAATAACACAAAATTAAATACTAGAGTTATATTATTGTGTTATTGTGTCAAATTTTGAATTCTTTGATCACCAGAGTTTACCTAGCTCTCTTTCTCTTTGAGCAGAACATCTATACTTGTAATAGTCCACAATAAGCAATATATCAGCTGTTCCAGCATAAATGTAAATTTTGTATACAATTGTTTCAAAGGACACAAAAAATTTTTCAAGTTGTAACTGAGGTTCTCACAAATGATCAAAAGAGGCTTGTCATAGGGAATTTAAGGAGTATTTTTAAGAAGTTTGCTCGGTAATTTCCTCTAATTGTACACATCGTAGCTTATAGTTTAGCAAATAGTTTAGGTTGAACAAGTGTACAAACGACTTTGAAAAAATCAACAAAACGTGTAAATTGATTTCCTACAAGCGAATTTATCAACTTAGATACAATTTGCAAAACTCTTTCTCAGCTGAAATAAACTTTTTATTAGCTGCGAAACTGTGCTCTAACTATATGTTAGAGCAACATCTTACTCTGAGGGGGACGAAAGTGTAGAGTTTCATTTCAAATTCAGGTTATTAGCATAATTTTGCAAATCAGTGAAAAAGTTTAAAATATAAAGCAGTTGAAATTCTGTCCAGCTAAATCAAACTTTTACCACCGATAGCGAAGCAGCTTATTTTTTTTATAGCCAATTGATTCAAGTGTCAAAAGTTAGATTTCAGATCTTATTTGTATATTATTTGCATCCCTGCTGCCCGACTTACGTGCCATATTTTTACATCTTGTCATTTATTACTTAGATTGTGAACACAACCACAGTTGTACAATCAAGTGTATGTTTTTGATGACCATTTCGACGATTTTTTTTCCCAAAAAGGCTTACTTTTGATTTCATATCTCATTTTGGATCTATTCTTTAACCTCGCCAATAAGACCCAACGCAAAAGAAGCATAAAGGGTGGCCAAATTAGAACCAGATGTAATTGATGATTTACTGAATTGCAGAGATGTCGTTGAAAAGACACCTTCTTGCAAAAAAAATACTAAAATCAGAAACTTGGATCTTCTCCGTTTATGCCCCGCCAGCTTATTGGGAGCATTTTATTTGCACCAACTCCCCACATGCACGTGTCATATTTTTACATAGTGATTTACTATGTAATGGAACGTGCTCTGTAACGGGGGGAGCATAACGTACTGGAGGGGCACAAACGGAAAAGATCCATGACATTTGCCAAGACTCATGAAAAAAATCACTTGAAAACCAATTGGCATCTTTCCAGTTTCTGCCCCACCCCGTGCTAACGTGCTATTTTTTACGTAGAAACTTGCTATATAACAACATATAATTTGTAACAGGGGTCGAACAAAAAACTGGGGGGCAAAAACATAATAGATCCCTCATTATTATTTTGCGAGTACACTAAATAGAGAACATTTCTCGAGAACTCTTTTATCTAAAGCCTGGATTACTATACTGAACGTTAAAAATGAGTTAGCTCCCTACAGTTTTACGAAATATGAACCCAATTTATGATGCATTGTTTTGCCAACTCTTTTCGAGCATAAACTTTACAGTATTAATCTTGTGCACTAACCATGTATGTACCAAATTCTTACATACAGATTTGGATCTTTTCCTTTTGTGCCACCCCCCCCGCCGCTTTTTGGGCGATTTTTTTGCACCCTAAGACGTACGTGCCATATTTTCACATAATCATTTACTATGTAATAGCACGTGCTCCGTAACTGGGGGCTCATAACGTGCTGGGGGCACAAACTGAAAAAATGCGAAAAGATGTCATTGAATAAAAATTTCGGACAACTTTTAAAATTCTGTTAAAATTGAAAGGGCTTCTTTTCGCGGAAATTAACGAAAGGGATTACCAAATCCAGAAAACAAACAGAATCCAATTTGGTTGTAGAAAACGATGCAAAAAAATCAAGTGCTCTATCCGCCTTCGGGGTTTTTTCTGTTTGTGCCCCCCAATACGTTAAGCTGCAGAGCCTGTGCCATTAAATACTATATCGGATCTCTTCCTAATGTTCTCCCAGTACGTTGTGCAACGCCCAGTTACATAGCACGTGTCATTAGGAAGTAAATCACTATGTAAAATTATGGCACGTGCTTTTGGGGAATACAAAAAACATGCACCTACTAAACTGGGGGTTAACAAACGGGAAATATCCCGCCATTGTTCGCCTCCTTTCATTATTACAAAACCGTTGCGCATTGTTCTGTTATTTACTATGTTACTATTAAATGTAATAATCAAATCCTCTCCCTTTATGCCCCCCAGCTTAGTAATTGCGTTTTATTTGCACCCCACCCTCCAAGCGAACGTGCCAATTTTTTCTACATAATGATTTACTTTATAATGGGAGCTGCTCTGTAAGTGGGGGCATGACGTACTGTGGGGGGGGGGGGGCTCAAACAAAAATTACATTTCTTATTAACTCTATTTTTTACACTAAACTAGCGTCCAAAATTAGGGCAATAAGTTTAGGGCAAAGAAATAGTTTTTTACATCTTTCATACTAAGCTCAATCCCTCAAACTATGCTTTCTGCCTCAAAGCGTTAGTGACCAATGAAAAAGAGCCTTTACCCTTGGGCCTCTAGTTTGTACTTATTGCTTTCCATTTATTATTTTGATTTTGCTTACAACCACATTTGTACAATCAAGTGTTGGTTTTTTTTACCACATTGTCTATTTTTTCCCAAAGAGGCTAATTTTTGATATTTAATCTCATCTTTGTTATCCTAAGGGCACACTGAATAGAGACTAATTCTCAACAACTCTATTCTCTACAGCCTAGATTTGTAAACTGAAAGCTAAAAACGAGCTAGCACCCTATAGTTTTACGAAGTAGAAACTCAATTTATGATGCATTGTTTTGCCAATGCATTTCGAGCATAAACTTTACAGTATTAATCTCATGCACTACTGGTCTTGCCTTTCTAAAAATTGAGATTTTTGAGCAATCAAGGAAAACCATAAAGAACTTCGTTGTATGGTTGTTTCATTAAAAACTCCGTCTATTTTTCACAAAAAGGAGAACGTTGTTTTAAAGATTGATATTTTCCGCTTTTGCCCCTCCCACACCCCTCAGCTTAATTGTTGCATTTTATTTGAAAATCCATTGGCGCACGTGCCAAATTTTTAGAAAAAAGTTTTTTTATGTAATAGCATGTGCTCTGTGGCTCTGGGCTTATAACGTACTGGGGGCACAAGCAAAAAAAAGGGAGAAAAAGTGTATTTTAATTTTTATTTTTATAAAACTTTCTGAATTCTGTGAAACTTCAGAGGGCTTTTTTTGAGGAAACTAACGAAAAAGATGGCCAATTCCAGACAAAAAACAGAATCCAATTTGTTCAAACTGGTGCAAAAAATGAGAAGCTGTATCCGCCTTCGGGGTTATTTCCGTTTGTGCCCACAGCAATACGTTAGCTTCAGAGCCGGTGCCATTAAATACTATATCGCATCTCTTCCGATTGTTCCCCCAGTACGTTGTGCAACCCCCAGTTACAGAGCATGCGTCATTAGGAAGTAAATCACTATGTGAAATTACGGCGCGTGCTTTTGAGGGGTGCAAAAAACATGCACCTACTAAACTGGGGGTTCACAAACAGGAAAGATACCGCTTTCATTCGCCTCTTTTTCTTTTAACAAAACCGTTGCTCATTGTTCTGTTATTTATTGCGTTACTCTGAGTGCACTTATCGGACCTTTGTGCCCCCCCCAGCTTAGTGGGTGCTTAATTTTTCCCACCCATGACGCACGTGCCATATTTTTACATATTGATGTAGTATATAATGGAAGGTTATCTGTAACTTGGGGGGGCACCAACAAATAGATCATAGATTTCTAACTAAGTCTAAATTTTTAACCTAAACTAGCGTCCTAAATTAAGGCAATAGGATTGGGCCAAAAAATCGCGTTGACTTCTTTCAATCTAAGTTCACTCGTTCAAATTAAGCTCTCTGCCTCGAAATTTTAGTGACCAACGAATAGGGTATTTACACTTGGGTCTCTAATTTTTAATTTTTGCTTTTCGTTTATTACTTCGTGTTTGTTCTTTTAACTACTTTGTACATACTTTCTACAAAGAAGCTAAGTTCTGATGTGATATCTCACTTTTGTTATCTTAAGGGAGCACTAAATAGAGACTTTTTCAGCAACTTTTTTCTCTACAGCCTAGATTTTTATACCGAAGGTTAAAAATGAGTTGGCATGCTACAGTTTTACGAAATAGGAACTCAATTTATGGAATCTTTTCCGTTTGTGCCCCCCACCCAGTACGTTATGCCCCCCCCCCCCATTTACAGAGCACGTGTCAATACATGGTAAATCATTATGTAAAAATTTTGCACGTGCTTCTGGGGTGCAAATAATGTGTGATCACTAAGCTGGGGGGCACAAACGGAAAAGATCCAATTTATGATGCATTGTTTCGCCAACGGTATTCAAGCATAAAAGTTACTGTATTATTCTTGTGCACTTATGGTCTTGCCTTCCTAAGTAATGGAGATACTTGTGCGATAATGGAAAAATATAGGGAACTTCAGTGTAAAGTTGCTTCATTAAAAACTCCGTACATTTTTCACAAAAAGAAGAATGTTTTTTTAAAACATCATCTGGTTGCACGTTTGTTCAAATTTGATTTCGATTACATTTACGTCAAAGCTAAAAGCTAAAAAAGAAGAATTGATACTTTTCATTTTCACCTCCTTCGCCCTTCAGCTTTGTCGGTGCATATTATTTGCTCCCTCCCCCCCCCCCCAAAAAATGCCCAAATGCACGTCCTATATTGTTACCAAATTTTTTACTGTGTATTGAAACAGGCTCTGTAACTGGGGGAGCATAAAGGGAAAATATTCCAACGCACGTCGAGGTGGGGTAAGCATGGCATCTGATGTCACAAAAGATTCGGCCCATATCATTTGTCTCTCGTTAGTTATGCGACCCCAGTAAGAGAGCACGTGTCATTTTACAAAAATTCATTTTGTTCAAAATATAGCACCTGCGTCGAGAGGTGCAAAAAATATGAACCCACTAAGCTGGGGGACACAAATGGAGAATTTCTTTCCAATTAATTGGAACTTTTTATTAAGTAGATTAGGCTGGAAAACTCTAACAAACTCTATCCATAAATATGGTGACCGTTAAGAATTACTATTAAAACAAAAAAAGAGACTATTATGTTTGCAAATTGGTTTGTCTCTAATTTTCCGTAAATTGTAGAGTATCTTGCACAACGGCTACCGATAAATTCCAACAATGAAACTAAAAACTCTGTTTCCGGACAATGCTGTTATCTGTAGCTCAACAAAAAGCTTCCTCAATCGAATAATCAAATTTTAAAAGGGATTATGAATTATTTATAGCACATGTATTTTGTTATCTAGTATCAGAAATTTAGTGTTAATAAAACAGAGTGTTTTTCAATTCGCTACTTACAAGTGGGCCATGGTCGATTAAAAAAATAGTTTTGCAAAAATTTGCGAGATGTTTTTCGGAATCAATCAAGACGATGCATCGTTTTGCAAGACTATCTTCAAAAATCTTGTCAGATCTTGAGAGGTTAACTTTTTGCAAACTTTTTTTAATGTGGATTAAAACTTACTAAAGATCTGCGCGTGATTACTGTAAGATACAAAACATGAGTTATATGACCATTTGAATGAAAGAGATTGTTACAAAAAGCGACATTTCGGTCTCTTTGTTTATTATTTAAACTTATTAACGTATTATCATACAATTAACAATTATTGATAGAAAAGAAAAACATATCGAATAAAAGAAAGATTGTAGTTCAGCTCGACTGGAACGAACTTGCAGGGAATTTGTTTAATCAATTTTCCTTGCAAGATTTGTCAATTTTACTTTTTATCTTGCAAGGTCTAAAAAAACATATTCTTTTTTTCCAATAATCTTGAAAAACTTGTGAAATAGTTTTATGGTTTCGAATGCTGAGGCCTCATAAAAAATAACATTGTCAAAAATTAAGATGATGCTTCTATACTTCTTCAAAACAAGTCATTTTTGAACAAATTTTTTACATACCGTTATCTTATTAATGAATGAATTAATTAATTTTTTATCAAGTGAATAAATCTAATTGTTAATTACTAAATTAAAGAGAAAATCTGAAATTTTATTAATCGTATCGAGACAAGACGAGCATTTCGTGTAAGAACCTAGAAGTTTTGAACTGAACATGGCTACAGGACTTATAGAAACTTGTAAATTGTAGGTGAATATAACAAAACCTTCATATTAGTTTCAAATTGTTAAGATTATAACAATTTGAGAACCAGACAATTGTTGAGATATAAGAATATAAGAACAAAGCGACCCTTTTTATCTAATAATAAAATGCCATTTAGAATGTGGCAAATTATTGGCAGAAATTTTTGAGAGGAAACTGAACTCCTGAAGTAACAGACCAATTTTGTCATTGGAGATGACAATGCTCAGTTCTTGATATCAACTGTCAGTTTTTAATTAAGTTAGATCAAATCTTTCTTTTAAAAACAGATAAATTGCTTTTTCTCCTTCACGTTTAACTTTTTTAACTTTAACTTGAGGCTGCTCAATTTATTAATAAGAGGCTGCTCTATAACTTACTTCTTTGGTTTCATCAGTTTTGGCAGATTTAAATCTAAATGTGTTTATCTCATAGAGAGAATTTGCAAGTTTCAATCAGAAAGTTTGATAAGACATACGTTTAAAGGGTGATCGGATTTCTTGAACGTTAAATTTGACAAATATCTTAAGAGTTGATTGGTTAATTAGGTCACTTACAAAAACGAACTTCGAATTTCTGGGAGGATAAATTGCATTCCGTTGCCTCGCCTTGTCGAAACTTTTGCAACAATTCAACAATTTTTTAACACATTCTGGGCCTTTCCCGTTATTGCCCCCCCCCCAAAAAAAACCATCAAGATATAATTACCTATAATTACCATGATTGGGGCTAAACGTTATATGCCCACAAAGCTGGGGGATCTAACGGGAAAAGCCGCACATTGCACATTCTTACATGTTAATCATCCTTACACAACGAGGCATTGAATATTTTGCACTCTAAAATTTATGCTCTAAAAATATAGTGAAGGATTCAGTTCGTTAAATTGAAACGATCTGATTTTTTCTTTCATTTTTGCTCAATAGTGTGAATTTCTAACAGTAGATGTCGTTACGATGACAAACAAACTTGATTAAAAATTTTATGGAAATATGTCTCATTTTTCTTCGAATACCTTATTTTCAATGCCTCGTTTTCAATCAAGGGCGGTCATGAGTTTATTGACAAGACTATGGATGTTTTATTTCATTCGCTTGCCAGCTTTTTTAACATTTCCTTGGGGAGTATGCAGGACAAAGATTGAGTCTACCAAGAGTCATGTTGTTATCAAGTTTTGTGATGTATGTTATATCCCGGACTCAAATAAATTAGGCAGTGAGAAGCCATTTGTCACTCCAGCTATAACTTTATCCTCGCTGGCGCCTCTTAATTGTTGGGATTGTGGCTGGCTGTACAAAAATTGCGGTTATGTTGTAGCTCAAGAAATGTTTCTGAGTCAATTCGCGGACACAGACTCTGAAGCCGAATCGGTAACTCGGTCGTTTAACCTTACGGGAGCTTTGGCCCTAATCATTGGCAAAAGTCTACAAAGCGAAGATATCACTTACCAAATAAAATCGAGCAGAGTTAAACCAAATATCACCTGGATTTTTGTCAATGAAAGATCGCCATTGTTCTCACGATACAATATTGGTTCAAAAATCAAAAACTTGACCAGTTCAGTTGCCCCAAAAATAAATTCGCTCGTCATTGATACTAAAAACGACGCTCCTTTATGGCTAAAATTGGTTAGTAGTTTGTCGGTCCTTCTCACAACGTTTGTATGCTTTGTGCTTACCATCCTATTGCGCAAGTTTGACAAAAATTCTTTTGTTTATTCGATGGAATTATTCTTACATTGCAAAAGACAACGAGAAAAACTAACTGTGGGTATTTTTATTGGGAGAGTGACCGTTTTGGGTTCCTTCATTGGTGGGTTGTTCATAATTGTATTCACATTACTTTTTACACTGGTACCTATTCCGTTCCAGTACATTCTTGACATGTGCTTTCTTCTGGCATGTGCTGCTTGCTATATGTTTCTATGGGCTCGTTTTGTCATCTTGATCAAACGCCACAAGAGTGACCTGACTATGCGTTTTCAAACACTATTGATTTTACCCTCAATATTATTTGGACTAGCAGCTGGCGTTTTGATTGTCCTTTTCAAAGATGAAACCTATTTGAAGAAAACAGCGTCTATGGCTTACAATAAAATTGGAAAGATTTCAGCAGTTAATTTTAAAAAACTGAGTTTTCCAAAATGCGTGCCCTGGATCCGCTCGTGCTAAATGAGAAAAAAACAAAAACATCACAAAAAATGATTTTTCGTAATTGAAAAGATCACTGAAAGTACCAGCACACCAAAAAACACCTTAGCGTACAATTATTTTCTGAATTTTGTCAGAAAAACTTTTTGAGCTGAAAAAACTGGAGCTCAAACTGAACAGAAAACTGTTTTGATAAAGTCACCAAGCAAAATCAATACAAACTTCAGCACTTTGCAAACAAGGAGACATACCTATTTTCTCTCTCTCTCTCTCTCTCTCTCTCTCTCTCTCTCTCTCTCTTTCCCCAGATTATATTTTTACAAAAAACAATCCATCATTTCTCTTTGCTTAGATGTTTAATGATCAGATTGAACTTTTTTTACGTGTTGCATTTAAATTTGCTTAGTGCCAACATAAATGACACCGATTTTAAAACCAACAATTCTCTTCTAGTCGTCAATAAAACACATACAACTTATCCTCCCGATTTTAGATCTTTTTATGACTCAAATTTTGAAACCAAAACTTAATTGAACTAAAACTATTAAACTAAACCAAAACAACAAAAAATTAAAATGACAAAAAAACTCTAAGAATAGGGATAAATATTAGAAACAAAAAAGCTCAAAAAAGTGTGTAGCACATATCAGTTAATCGACAATCTCGAAAAAACAGCTCAAAGCAGATATTTATGAAGCTGGTCCTAAAAAGAGGTTTTTCGACAAGATGTTAACACTGAAAATTATTTTCCCTGAACCGATTTATTAATTGTCTTGCAGTGGCTACAGTAAGCACAAAGAGAAGACATTTAGTTATTGCAAACTGAGCAGACACCCTTGAAATCTTGTCAATTGATTAAAATAAAAGGTCATTAGAAACACTGTTGATTAAATTACAACACAATTTTCCATTGAACGTCTCAACAGGTCTGTGTATTTTAAGCGGCTGTAAAGGACCCGCAAAATTTAAATAGATATAAGTATTCTACAGGAGAGTTCTAGATCATAGAAACAAAAAACATTATTATGAAAATAAAACATATATGAAACAAATGTTGGCACAAGGAAAAAAGACCATTTTATGCACCGATGGCTGACTTCCGATGAGAACAAGCTCAAAAAAATGTTCTTCCTTTCCACTCAAATCCTTGTCAACTGTTTTCAACCAATTAGAGTCAAAAACTGAAGTGCTGACTTAAACAAAGAGGCTCAGTAATGCGCAATCGCACATCAAGTTCGGACCCCGCTCGTCGACAATTTTGGCATCATTGTCTGCCAAATGAGGAACATACAAAACCCCCAAATAAGTGTTTTTCAAAAAAAAATGTGAATGAACAAGTAGGTTGCCTCCAAGGCAAATAACTCAATGAAGTAAAAAAAACACGTGTTACATTGATTAGATCTGCGATTATTAAGAAGGCGAGACAAGACGAACAGCAAACTCAAACAGCAACAGCAAACATTAATTACATGAAACTTTTTTTGTCCATATATAAAAAAAACAAAATTTAATAACAAAGTCAAAATGGTGTAAGATGAAACTGAAAAAAAAACAAAATAGCTTGCACTTCACTAGAAAAGATGTGGGATTAGTCGATATTGAGGCTATGTGACAATTATAAAAAAAACAAAAGAGTAAAATTAAATTTATTTCGAAGTAATGAAAACCAATGAAAATCAACTGAAAAACGTCCCAAAGTTTTGTGACTACATATACTTGTCTTTAATCAAAAATTTAAGTGGTTATAAAAAGAACAACTAATAGAGAACGAACATAAATTCAAATAAAATTTGCCAGAAAACGCTGTCGAAGCCGTGAAGCCATATTTTTCCCCTCAAAATGCTCAATTTCGCCTTCTTCGAACACTGATAATATGGTTTGTGAGCTCTCATTAATGAGAATAGGTATCAGGTAGACAAAAAGAAAAAAGGGCAACACATTAGATTTAGTGACTGCAATTTCTTGAGAAACCTTCCACTGACACCACTAATGTCATATAAGAACTGTAATTCACGAGACTAGGTAATAGACAGACAATAAAATGAACCAAAATTGCGAATTTGAAAATGTTTTCATTTTTGTTTTAGAAAACATTTGTTTTCAAAGTCATGAAAGCCATCAGCTATCATCTAAAATTAGAATGTTGGCTCATCTATTATTCCATATAAAACCAATAAAATTTGTCACTATACAGTAAATTTCATAAAATTAAAAAAACAAAACAAAAACGAAAGTCAAAGACAAAATTACAAAGTTAAATCAAAATCTTTAGGAAAATGGTGTCGAAGCTTTACAACAAAAAATATATCTTTCAAAAATTTGTATTGTTCAACTTTGTCCTTTTTGAACGCCAATAATAAAATAAGGAACTGTCGATAATGAAATAATGTGCCGAAACAAGAAAACGTGAAAACCTAAAAATAAAAAAATTCGTGAAATCTATATTGTCAAAGCCTGAAAACCATAACTTAAGACGTAAAACCGCAATAAAAATTAGGTCAGTAGAAACAGGAAGCATTCTTTCTTTGCCGACACTAGGCTACAAGTTGACCAAAACAAGAAATAAATGGAGGCAAATTTCAGTGAGACATTTTTTAATTAAAAATCAATTATATTTAAAAGCTTAGAAAGCCAATTGGACCTATCACTGGTGAGCTTCGATTGAAAAAGTTCTGTTCTGAAATTAATATAAAATAGACCGTTTTTTTTTTACAAAAACCGATTGATTACAATCCGAATTATTTTTGGATTGTAGCAGTGCAATACTGGTCCTTAACTAGCCCTGCCAATGCAATTGTCCTCCAGTAACACTCAATTTTTGGAATGTTATAGATATAGATAATTTCTTAAAATTTTTAATTACAGTGCACTCACAATGGAAGTTGAAGTAGGACTAGCCCATATTGAGTTGACAAAGATTGTGTTAGGGGTTTGTTGGGTGTGTACTTCTGGAAAAATTTTTCAAAGTGGACTAAATAAGCTTATTTTGAGCTATTTTTGATGAAAAGGCTGAATTTTGAAACATATAGCCAACTTTTTGGCCAAAAAATTAAATCAAATTAGTCAACAATACATTTTTGTCTTTAAAAATATTATCAACAACACAAGTCTTAATAATTTTTATCAAACTTTAGCTATTTAAATATCGATATTTCGCTCTGGTGAACGAAATTCAGGAAAAATCTTTTTTCTTCCATATTCTACGCTGGACAATCTTTTCATTGATACCACTCACAACTCTCTACGATGAATATATCGATCAGTCAAAATTGACCGGACAAAAAACCCATTTGAGGATTTAGTCCCCCCTCAAGAGGGGTCGGAACAAAAATGGGGCTGCCCTTTTGCTTGCCTATCAAACAGAGCAACAGAGGTCAGAATCCAATACCCAATAGTAAGCCGAGTCATTTGTTGCCGCATTATCAGGATTCTGCGCTCCAACTATCTCCCTCGCGTGTCAATACTATTGACAACGATATAAATCTTGTTGGAGCAGCCAAACAATCAAAAAAATTCCCAGACGAAAGAGAGACTGGATGTGACATAGCCCTAAGACAGACCAATTGGAAGATCATCCCACCTGGATTGATACGCTTTGGTGAAATCTGGGATAGAATGGATCAAGATTGCAAATAAAGCAGTATAATAAAATTAGACTCCTGTTACCTAACTTCACTCAAACCGAACCCCTTCCTCTATATGCTCGGTTCACGCCACCCAGCAATCGTTATTATCATCTGCAATAATTGTTCAGAACGCCCTCAATCACATGCCGACATCATTTGGAAAAAAGAAAGCGGGACAACTTAAGGGAAGAACTTGCTTTGTTAGTGAACAATTCCGTTGCAAATATAAACCCGAACTAATTACCCAATTATTTTCTGGCAATGATATCATTGTTCTGTCAACAGGAGTAAAGCTGGCACATGGAGTGCTTAGCAAGTCAGTGGTAAAATATAACTGTTGACGCTGATGCTGCAACAGGAAAGCAGCAGAGGCAAACAGAGGAAGAAATATTAAAACTAAAAACGTATTTGTGAGAACTCGCCGATGGTCATAACTGAAAATTCTTGAAAAAAAGAACGTTTTTGTCATAATTCCAAATTTACCGACAGCACTTCCGAACAGCCTGATTTTGGTTGGAGTTACCTCTAAGCCATCCATGAACCCAACAATCGAAAACGCATTAAGTTTACATAATGGCTAGTATCTTTTTATGATGCAGAAATGAAAACATGTTTAGCAATAATAGAATAGATTTGAGCACGTATGTTCACTCTTCGGGTTTTCCAAATGGTTTTTTGTAGAGTTTTGTCATTCGAGTACTAATTTGATATTAAATTTGTTCATAAAATGGCTATTTCATGTTTATTAAAAGTTTACCATTCAATAATTGATGAGATCTTCAAGTCATTGGTTATTTCCCTTCTTCTTACTAAGTGAGATGCAGTAAATTCAAGATTTTCAATTTTTTGCTATGAAAACTACCCGAAAAGGTAGCATTCAAAATTTGTAAAATAAAATTACACTTGGGAGGTATTTGTTTGAATAATTTTCTACTGTTCTACAATAAAGTATCAATCTTTTTTAATTTGACGCTTTTAAGAAACCGTTATTTTTTCTGCTTTGTTTTTCCAACCTATGTTAAATTGCTGATCAATGCAATTTTTATATAGTCATATAAAATTAAATGAGCTTCTCTGTACGCTATTTCTTTATTGTTCTTAATATACTTGATTATTTTTCTGAGGTAGGTCATTTTTAGTCGGCAATTTCTAATCCAAGGGAGTCCATAGTTTAACGATCTCTATCATCTAATGTGTTTAGATAAATTCTGTTAGAACATAAATTTGAAAATTTTCAAATTTTTGAGTAACCTGATGATGCCTTTGAAAAAAAAATAGCCAGTTGTAGTTTTTTCAGGATTTTTGTTTGAATTAGCAAATAATGGCAGACATTCTCTCTCTCTCTCTCTCTCTCTCTCTCTCTCTCTCTCTCCATGAAGTTTTTTCGAATGGACTCCATCATTCTCAAAGTGTAGAAAAATAAGTCAGTTAGTGATAAATTTGCCCTATTTTATTAGAATTGCAAACCATTTTCATTTTAATAACAATCAATTTGGAAACAAGCAAAAATCTGTGGATTCTCCTTGTTGAGAATCCATATATATATATATATATATATATATATATATATATATATATATATATATATATAGATCAAGCTCAGATTTCTGTCAGTCTCAGTAATAGCTAAGATGATTTTTTGAAACTAATACATTTTCACAACTTATATAATTTGCCTTTATCGGCGAAAGGGCGACAACTCTTCGGAAGAACGCAATGAATCGCAGCATTTGTTGTGCTCGGTCGTATAAACATTTTGCGTTGAAAAATGAAAGATTTTCATTCAAAGTACTAAAATGATTGGCAGAAGAAGTGTCGCCAAGCTAGTGTCGAAGAAATTTTTTATCTTTACAAAGATGACAGTATCGATAGTTTTTTTAAAAAAATATTTTAAATTGTGTATATATGTTTCTGACTTCAAAAAGAGTAAAAGTATTAGTGATAAAAACTTTCAATTGAAAAAATCAACAAAATCAAGGCCAATTGAACTCGGCGAATTTCAACTTAAAATGTAAACAATTATCATCTATATTAAAAAAAAGTTAGATTTTGAAGATTTTTGAAATATCGGTTCTAGTTCAACAAGTTTACGTAGTTACAACGTTTGGGAGTTTAATCTTAGTTCCCTTTTTCACTCTGCTCAATAGTTTTTCAGTAGGACTTTGGGGGCTGATTTGATTCTAAAATCGGTTTATGAGGACTCAATTTAATTTTCATATTTTATCATTTTCGTCTCAGTTTCAAAGTGCTGTACATCTTTCTGATGCTTCATAGAAGCATTTTGTTGATATTCAGAGCTGTATAAGGACAAATTTTTTTACTCTATTTGTGCACGTAGTGTATAGCTCTGTGGGAAGCAAGTTTCAATTTCTGAGCTTGTTTATTAATCTCTAATGATGAAATTGCTGAAAATTTCGCAAAGCTGCACTTTGGTGGACGTCAAATTTCTTCATTTGCCTAACAATTCTTCTTCAACTAAACTGCAGGAGTTTTAAATCATTGATGTTTTTCATGATTATTTTAATTGCGGTGGATCAATTGTTTCGCTTAGTGCCCTACGCAAGTGCGATAAAGATTTTAAAAGAAAAGAAACCGTTCATTGAGCAATATTTCGAGTATGATGGTCCAGAAGTTCAGCTGTCTCAAGGATTTTATTACCAGGATGAGAACACGAAAGAAAGTGGGTTTGATCCGTACAAGACCCCAAGAACTAATCCTTTTGCGTTTAAATTTCAAGTGGAATATCGCAACGAACCGTGTCAAATCCCATACATCGGATTTTTCCCAATCTGGTACCCACTTATGCCTGGAATCACATTAATGCATATGTTGCATTTCAATCAAGAGCATTCTGAAAAACCATCTCGGCTATGTGCTTTATTTCTAATTATTATAACAATTGTAACAACAGCTGCAGAAGAAGGAATTCGTGTGTTCCTATTCCAGATTGGAATAGGTGTCATAAGCTTCCCATGTTTGTCTGTTTATTCTTTGATCTGTTTCAAGCTCAGAGGAGAACTGAAAGAATTTGTGAAAGGATTTGAACAGTTTGTGGAGCGACCATCACGATCTATTGTTTCCTCGGGTAGGTGATACTTGACCTATTTGATTTTAGGAACTCTCAGATGGAATTTTGACCGCTTTTTCATCTGATTATTTTGACTTGTTGCCCTCAAAAGAGACCTTTAGGTTGCTTTGCAGCTCTCCTAAAGCTCTACTAATTTCTAAGTGTAGTGACTTAGGAAACATATAATATCATGGTCTAAACGACTCTTTTTTGGTGATAAAGATTCACAGGTATATCTCTGAAGGCTAAGTATGCAATTGTTTGCGTTTTTTGAAATCCAAATCACCCTGACCACTGTAAATTTAAATTGAAAGGCAGTGTTTGCTTTCTATTCTCTGTCGCCCACCCCCGTGTTTTTATGAGCTACAATTATTTAGTTGTTGAATAGCATAATGTGTCAATATACCGCTTGGAGGCGTAAAACTTAATGCCGACTAAGCTTAAGCTGGAGGAGAGTGAAACATACAAGATCCAAAAAAATTGGGCAGCATTGTAGAACAGTCCTTTCAGATATTTTTACCTCCTTAGTTACACTCAGATATTTTGTTTTATGGCAACCAAACCCCGGAAGGCGAGTATTTTCAGGTAAAAATTTTGGTTGGTCCAAATTTTGGTTGCAACAAATCCAATTTCCAATTTTTTCCCTAAATATCCTCAAAAATCAACAAAATTTGTGAAAAAAACTGTAAGCTACAGCAGGTGTCAGCTAAAATTTTATGAATTCACTGAAGATGGGTTTCAGTTATATGCAACATTTTTCTTGGAGCAAACTGTATTTTTCACTCAAATATTGGTTGTCGGAAGTTAAAGTAAATTGACTTTACAGAGTAAAGAACTTATTATTTTCTGTCAGAACTCAATTAAAAATAAATTAAGGGCGTTTTTCTTAACATTTACTATTAGCTCGAGTTTACTGTAACTTAATAGAGGAAAACTTACTGCATTTTTTCGCATCGATGTAGCATTAAGGTAATTTTTTTCTGGTCATTTGATATAGGCTCCCACCTGACTCGATCATCATCAATTGAGGAAACAGCCTGTTCTGAGCCTCAAAGAATGTCAACCCCTATTGTGTCTTCTAACAATAACGGCCAGGACAATATTGAATTAGCTGCAACTCAGAACCGAAGCACGCAACCGATAAAGCGAAGATCAAAAAGGAATAAAAGGAGGCGAATTAGAAGAAGGAGAAGTGAGCCCAATATAGCATCTTACAGTATGTATCGAATGCCTGACAGAAATGAACAAAACAGTTCAACGTCCACGAAATACCACATCGAAGAACGAACATATCTAACCTATTATTAAATGGCAGATTGACTGAGATTGAACTTTTTGCAGCGACTAAGCAGACAGAACACCTTTATGGATTATTATTGAGGAGGAACAAGCCTATGTAAACTTTTATTCATCAGTAACAAGTGAATACAAAACCAAGCCAACTAAAAGTTAAATCAAATCAAATTGAATTAAGAACCAAATTGAAACCCCAAACCGAAATAATAGTTGACCAAACATCTAGATCATGCCGATGATCAATTGTCAGACAGAAATTTGATCGGACTGAAAAATAAAGATAAGCAGTGCATGCGAATATGGAAGAAAACCATGTGATTCTCCAACAAATAAAAATTGCATCTAATATTTGTGTTTAATTGCTCTTCAACGAAGTTCATAGCAATTATGGTAAACGTGTGTGTCCTTATTCATGCAAAATTTTTGCTAGACCATTTTGAATTTTCGAGTGACTTTTACGCCCTTGACATTTTGCGTTTCGCGTGATCTAAATCTCTCGCTCAATCACAATTTCAAGCAGCTGAATTCAATTGGCGGCAATTTAATACTAAAAGTCAAATGAAAAGTGCGCCGAAATTGGTGCCTTTTTAACTTAGTGGTATATGTTAGTTGTATATACTTAGTGGTATACTTAGTGGTATATTTTAACTTAGTGGTATATACTTAGTGGTATATATTAACCTCTAATGTGGTTATTTGAAGCCCCTATTGAACTTCTTTGTCCCATTTAGGCTCCCCCTGCCCCTCCTCCAGACTTCCCCCGAAGCAGGCTGCAATTGATTAGAGCTCCCATTAGTCGTACGAGAGAAATTCTTCCGACGTGTAGTCGTTTATGTTTTTTTAGCTTCTATCAAACGAAGTTTGTAGCAATTAATATAGTTGTAGTACTGCAGTCTTTTTAATGCCCTTTTTCGTCTGATCAATTTTTTGTCTGACGTTTTTTACAGTTCTTCTTTAAAATGGAGATAATCACGTAAAGCGCGCAGGGCATCAGATTGCTGAGCAGTTTTCTTGAAACGTTACGCCCTATTAGTCTCTAAGTCATACCTGAGACCAAGAGGTCCACTTAACCCGCTCCACTTAACCAAACCCCCCCCCCCACCTAATGGTAGTAGCATCCTTAAACCCCAGCTGGCTAAAACTGAAAAATCTACTTCTCGTTGATTATTTGAGAACCATTCGCCCGACGTTAGTTGGTTACAACTAATTTTTAGAGCGATTTTTCTACTATTTGATATATGTCTCCAAATATGAGACTAAAATGGTGAAATCTAAAGGCAGTCAATTCCTAGTGATCGAGCAGTGTCTAAGTACGTAAATTTGGCAAAAGTTGCTCAAGGGGTATTTTTCGTGATGTGGTGGGTAGTTTCAGGAAAATTGGACTCTCACTCCCCAAATTGTGCCGCTCACCCACCAAGTGATGCAATTTCAGGAGACTGAGCTATCACCTACTACCAAAGCTCACCTCTAGTCGCTAATTTGAGAGTAAATCACTCATCATTTTAATCGGTTGTTGATTTATGGTAGTCCAAACTTTGGCTAACATTAACATTTTGAAGCCCAAATGAAATGACAATTTCTGGGAAAAGGGAAACAGTTCTGATACATGTGATATCGTCAATTTGGCGAATTGCTAATGGCTTCGAATGAAAAGTAGTGAAATTCAAAAGATTGAAGATGCTCAAAAAATTCACCTTATGTTTTAAATAATGTAAAACTTTTTCACAGACCGAATAGGTTCAAAAAATCTTTCTTTGTCAAGGTCGTTCTTGAAACATTTCTTATTAAACTAACAAACTTTTGAAATGTTTGTTTTATAACAGAAAAATTTTCTCTAGAGTCTTACAGAGATTTCTATACTGCTCTTTCGGTGCGAAATGATTGACTAACTCAGTAAAAAAAAAACAATTTGAAAACTAAAAGGCATAAGGAAGGTCTTTCAGAAATGTATTAATATTTTAAAGGAGCAAAACTTATGGTTTAATGTTTTTTGCTTTTGGCTGGCAAAAAATTAAGGCAGTGAGGTAATCAAATCTCTGCAAATTTTTCAAACAATGCAACCACTAGGGCTCTATCGAAATTTGTACTCCCAAAAAAAAAATAAAAATTGCTAGTTGATGGCTTTTCCGCCTCTTTATTGCAACTTTTTCATATCATGAATCAATCTTTGATAAAAGAATGTCAATGGGACACGATGAAGAAATGTTATCACAGTAACAAACATTCACAGTAACAAAAAAAAGTGCAAACAAAGTGTATATTTTAAACAGCAAAATGTTTTACGAGAACATGTTGTGTTTTCGGCGCGAAACAGAGGGGGTCTTTGCAACTCAATAGTTTGGGTGCAAATTTCATAAAGAGAAGGAAATTGAATGTTCAACAAGAAGGCTTGATAATGTGCGTTTGCAGATAATATTTCAACCCCGACCATCTTCATTCTTTATTTCATTGTCTGCAAAGCAAAACAAAGTAGTAAGAAAACAACAGCTTGACTTGACATGAAATATAACCCATGAAACTGAGCACATTGAGGGTTCGTCTGAAAACAATTTTAAAGCAAAAACAATTTTTGATAGTCAACAAACCATGTGACCCCAGATAAGCGGAAACAGAAAAAAACACAGATTTTTTGCGAAACTATTGTTGCGCGCTGTGGCAACAGCCACATATCAATTTCTTCTCAATACAGATTTGTTGAGAAAGAAAGCAACCCAAAAACAAAAGCGTAAGTTTAGGTGTTTTTAAAAATTATTCTGCTCAATTTTCTAAGAACACCAACATAACACCATTATACATAGGCATAAATCAAAACACAATTTCATTCCAAACCATTATGGTCAGAATGCAACTAACATTTTTTTCTGATGACAAGAAAGGCACTGACAAAAAATGGTCAAAGCAGTTAAAAAACAACGAACGAAGTCCAGATAAAAGATGTTGGAAAGTAAATGATCTCTCGGTATATAAAATTAACCGTAAACTGGAAGCATTAATTTAAATTACATATCATAGTGCCAATGGGATTTGTTATTTATCTTATTGAAACCTGCTAGGACCTAAAGTTGACAACTACGACAAAAATCAAAGGTAACTATTTCGAAAAACAAACAGCATCAAAGCCAAAGCATTAGAAACGTCAAAAAAGTGTAAAACTCTTAAGTATTTTAAAACCTCGACAATCGGGTATTTCCATAAAGCAGCAGAACTTTTTGTCAGAGATACGAAGTTAACATTTGATAAGATGAAAGATAAATAGAGTCAAACCTTAAAAATTCAATGTTTTTAGAAGTTTTCGAATTCTATCTTCTAGATAACCAGAGCTCATCAGCCTTAGAAGACAGCAGTTTTTTGCAACTGACTTTTATTTATTTTTCCTCGCATTCCAGGCTGCTTTCCGTGCAAGCATTGCTCTTTTCTGGCGAATATAACTTTTTTTTGTCTGAAAATGTCACTTGGCACAATCATTGAAACTGTTATTTTATGAAGCTATCGTCAACTTGTAGCAAGGTTAAGTGTAAGTTTATCCGCACACGGATAGCGCTATAACGCCACAGAGGTAGGGATCGATCTATGTAACTTGTTAACCACGCACATTTTGCCACTCAGCTACCTCTCGGCAACTGACCTGTGGAGTATATGTTTTTGAAAACAAATGAAATAAAATAATTAAAACCCCTTTACATTTTCACCTTGCTTCTTTGAAAACCAATTGGAGTTGCTGTCACTGCAAAAATACAACCAGCACAAACAAATATCAAAACAGTTAGAAACACAGTGTCAAAGCCAAAAAGTTATGAATCGAAAACATTAAATAAATTCATGTCAGTTTAAAATTTTTTTAGTAAAATTTAAGAAGACTTGACCATTATGAGACTCTTTATGACCATTATGAGACCATTATGATCAGACAACAAAGTACAGAAAAGCCAGGCAAAATTTACAATCGCACAAAGACAAAGTATTTATGAAAAACTGCAAAAATACACTGTATTTATGAAATCGCAGCGTCAAAGTAAGCAAAAATTGGCACTGGCTCATAGAATGATTTCAAGAAGGCATATTTGCAACATGACAAACAGTTATATTTTTGCTAGGATTTGTCTTTGAGAAAAACTTTGAGAAAAAGTTACTATTTGGAACTGTTCAATTTCAAGAAAAACTACCTAGTGTCGATCAGAATTTCAGCGTAAATTTAGACTTTTGAATCAACAGAAAATGAAATCGAGTAATATATTATATTGTCCAAACATTTTGGACGGTAGGTAGCCAGAATGAGCTCAAAGATTCTCCTCTTATGCTACAGCGGTTTTAAAAAATACCAAATTGTTCCAATATTTTTTTAAACCTAGAAAAAAAACCGCTGAAATTTAAAAAAAATTGCTCTATATCAAATTGAAACTCAAGCAGAAACTCAAAAGGTAGGCATTAGGGGCATCATAGCCCTGATAAAATAAAGGAAATCAGTCATGACAAGTTTTTTGGCAGCGGTCATGAAAACTTTGAATGCAGATTGTGATACGGTTATATCTTAAGATCTGAAAGTGCACTAAATTATTAGTTGTCCTTCTATCATTTAAGTTTAAGATTAACTACCAGGTCATTTACTTAAGTAAAATTTTACCTCCGACTAAAAATTCAAAAATTCAGATGTGTTCACACTCCCCACTTTTGTCATTAATATCATTTTCATTTTTTCAGTTAATCTTATATTCAGTTGCTTGTCAATCTCTCCTGTTTTGATTTGAGAATATTTTGTGGTGGATTCGGGTCGGGATTTCACGTCGTCAGAATAGATTTACATTTGTAACACTATTGCTTAGTAGAAGTGAAGGCTGTAATCGGAAGCTAGGCAAAATACGGTGGATTCGCACCTCGAATCCAGCTCTACTAAAGTAGACAAGCAATCGTCACTCAATTGCATACCTTTACAGCAAGAGGTATCACATGGCGCAGTCAGCACTCAAAGATCGAGCCCTTCTGGGGATAGAACCTTTTTGGGAACGGCCATCACTGGAACCTCTTTTGAGAAGGGAACGTTGGAGAATAATTCTGAAGTTGGCAATACTTGTAAAAGAGGTCATTTCAATTGATAAAAAACGAGAGGCACCACCGAGTAAGGTCACTTTTCCCCTTGAACCAACCTATGAGGAACACCTGGACAACAGTAAAACCCAAAGTGACAGATATAGCAGAATTCGCAATGAAAAACTTAAAAATGCATGGCTCAACAAATGCCAGAAAATTGAGGCAGCGGGAATATTGTGCGGTGATAGATCGTGGAAGTTTTGCGATATCAAAGCTGTCTCACTAACATACCTCAGTCTTGGCACGGATGGTTGTCGGATTTTTGGTTCTCATGAACCAACAATACAGATTGACCAAATTTAAACGAAGGATCTCTGGGATAATTTGCATAATGTCTTCGAAAACATAACAATCGACCGTTAAAAATTTCTGACACGAAAACAACTCAAAGGAGAGCCACTCGAGAAGTTTTACGGATGCTTTTGGAGAACTATCTCTGAAATGAGACCTTGGTAGCAATGAGGAATCCATAATTCGAGACATATTCATTGCCAACAGGCAAGATGGAGAAACACAGAGAGAGCTACTGAAAGAAACAAGGTCGGCCAAGAAAGCGTTGGATGTGGCAATAAACAATGATATGGGTATTCAAAACCAGTTGAAAATATTGGGAACAAACACTTCTATTGAAAATTTTGGAAAATCTCGCAAACACCTCTATTAACTGTAATCAAAACTCTTGGAGCAGACCTAAATCGACAGCGAATATTTTCATGAAACCTACAATTTGCCCTAATTAAGGTTACACTTGGTCGACCAGTCATCGTCAGAACTAACCAGCGCGTAGAAAGAACTGCAAACATTGTGGAATTGCAAACCACTTTGCAAAAGTCTGCCGAAAGTCGAAGATTCATATGAAGCGAAAACCTCGTGTAAACAAGGATAATGATAACTCTCCTGAAGCGGCTGCTATTGGTACATCAGCAACGGTAGGGGAACAAATGAATCAAAGTGAGGCAATGATGCGAAAACATAGTATATATGATGCTAACTGTGACTCTGACTATGATTACTTCGATGACAATTGTGTAGCTGTAACTCTGATAGCGATAACATCAGGGAAGTGGAGCCGGTAAACAAGCATACTCGATTCCGAAACTCTGAGACAAAAGCATTAGTGGGTTCGGGGTGCGTTTGCACCATCATACAGAAAATTCGAGCAAACGCGGTGTTATTGAATAGTCAAGAAAGCTACTGGGTACAGTCTCAGGAAAATCACGATCTCAAAATTTCTCAAAAGTTTTGATCAAGACTATCGGTTTAATCAATACGTCTGTGACATGCAGCGATTGGGCAGCAAAAAGTGTCAACATCACGGTCAATGAATACGATCACAGACCAATAATAGGACGATATCTGTTCTCACAGCTTCGACTCCACTGAAACTAACTAAAAAAGTATTAAACATCAATCAAAATCAATGTCTAATCAAGAAACAAATAGCTATTTACTTTCCTGGCCTAATCTCTAAAATCGGTAACTCATTAAAGCGCAAAGTTCAATGTACATTTCACAAATATTTTACACCAACCCATCAAAAAGGACGACGAGTCCCTATCAATCTCCAACCTTTAGTAAACGCAGAACTTAGAAAACTATTAGGCGAAAAACACATAATAAAATTAAAGAGTTGTTCAGACCAAAACTTATTTCTCCAATTGTAATTTTTCTGAAAATAGATTAAACAATTAAATTTGCACTAGACTCCAATAAACTAAATGAATCAATTCAATAAAATAAATATCAAATGCCTAATATTGATAACTTAATTGACACGATACAACAAAATTTGAAGACAAATGCCTCACTTGATACAGCTTATTTCTCAACATTGGATTCAAATACGTATACAGTCAACTAAAATTAGACCTGGAAACTAGCCGCCATTGCAACTTTAAAGTAGATAGTGGCGAGGGTACAGGCACATGTCGATTCATTTTTGGATTTTACGGGTTGACTGATATGCCGGCAGCATTTCGAAAAGTAAAGGATTACATAATAGTTTGATTAATTATTACCCATTGTCTTTAGTCGACATCATTATTGTTAGCCGTCACTCAAAGAAACACCACTTGAAGTTAGTCAACAAATGTCTTAAAAGACTAGATGACAATAATTTTAGAATAAACCTACCTGAATGCAAATTCTCTAAAACAGAAATAGAGTAGTTAGGTTATAATATTACTCAATCTGGAATGGCACCAATCAAAATTAAAACACCAGCAATACTAAACTTAGCAGCACCTAATCATTCAAAGCAATTGAGATCATTTTTAGGATCCGTACATTACCTAGGCAAATTCATACCTTATTTTGTCACAACTCTGTCATCCTCTTCAACCACTTCATGAAAAGATTGGTAAATTCACTTGGACTAATGAACTTGAATGTCATTTTCAACACATTAAAAAAATTAGCAAACGCCACGAAAAACACACGTTACAATTCACACTTGGAAACCCGAATCGAATGCGATGCCTCTGAAGATGGATTAGGGACTGTATTAGAACAGCGCTCACCAACAAGTTGGCATACAGTCGCAATCTTGTCTCGATTCGTTAATTCAAATGAAGAACGCTATAGCGTGAACGAACTACAGTTTTTAGGAATGGTGTGGTCTGTTGAATATTTTAAATTTTATCTGTTTGAAAAATCCTTCACTATTATTACCCACCATCGAGCCTCACTCTCAATCATGAAAGAACATAAATCTAAAAAATCTTACAATAGTCTTCTAACCCGTTGGGTAGATCGCTTACTACCCTTTGACTAAAATTTTGATCAAATACCAGGAGCAAAATTGGGCTGGTAGATTACATTTCTTGCCTACCAAATTAAAAAGCAATAGTTACAAACAAATATGATCAGGAATCAATGCAAATTCCACACCAAAAACTGTCAATCACAGCATTGTAACAGCGTAAATCACACAGGTTCCACACGTGCCTCATTTTCTTAGCAAAAAAACAATTCCAACCTGCTTTCTGCCTTAAATTCCCGACCAAATCTGTTGCTTCTCAGCACTAGTGTAAACGACCCAGTTTTCGACTCCGAAAAAAAATACAACATTAGTGTTTCTAATACCACCCCGCAATCTCTATCAGCATCTACAACTGACCGGGTCACATTCCAATCAACTCCCAATTCTGGGGTAAATTCCACCCGCTTGTCAAATGAAGGCCCTGCATCCCCAAATCTGGATCTTTTGAAAGATGAGGTTTTTGAAAACAACTTCACACAGCTCTTCACTGAAGGATTTCTTGCTGTGTTGACGAGCCAAGACGCGGTGCTAAAAAGGTTATGGATTGCTTTCTCCAAGGAGACGAGCAAAGATGCAGGGACGTAAACCCCTAACTTTACTCCTACTGGAGAGATCTCCACGTCCGTTCGGGATGCAATTGCCTCGACAAAAGATTGGCTGTTTCGAACTCGATCCAAGACGCGGTACTTGAGTCACTACATCTCACCCACGCAGGAAGTTGGAGCATGATCACTCTCGGACAATATGCATTTTGGCCTTATATGCTTCGGGAAATTCTAAATAAGGACGCAAATTGCAAACCATAAACTGAGATTGGTAAGAATCTTAAAACCATAATACCAGCGTTGAATTGGCAGCCTCTAGTAATTTGTTCCGAACCTAATGAATGAATACAAAAACACTTTGGTGGACCAATTACAAGTTAAAAAGACCACATTACAAGTATCCAACAGTAGCGGTCTCTTATAAAGCAAACGGACCTTATGTAGTCAAATTCGTAGAAGATTACATTCGAAAACATGAGTTCCAAGAAATATTAGACTAGATCAAGCACGCTGTCTCATAGGAAAAAAAGTTAAAAACTTCTGCAAACAGAAAATTGTAAAATTATTACAGCGCCTGCTAACGACCATAGAGCAATTCGATTAGTGGAGCGTTTGATAAAAACAATTAAAAGATGACTAAGTTGCATGAAATTAGCTAATTGAAATAATACATTCACAGATAAAGACCCAATATAGTCAATAGTGTATCGATTACGTATATGCAAACAAAAGCCAACAAGTGTAACACCTTTTCAAGCAGACTTTGAATGAAAACCAAATACACCACTTAGTAATATAATTAAAACCACAGAATCTTCGAAACTTTCTTAAGAAAATTTTCTAAATCACTATTTAGACGCCGACACAGTCCCAGTTGAAGACTGTCTTGACGAAAACTGTTTGGAGACAGGGGAACGCAAAGACATCCTAATTGAGGGATGCGTGCCGGCAATACAACGGAGAGAATATTAAAGCAGTATCCCTTTTCCTTATTCACCCAAAGCTCTCTAACCCGATACCCCGAACGAAAAAACTGTAAGAGCTGAAGCTGGCTAGAAAGGTGTCGAAAATATCAAAACGAGACTTGAGAGGTCTTTAGGACACATTGGCGCCTTGAATTACGGTTGTACGTACTTCACCAACAACAACGGTTATAAAAGAACCCGGTGTTCCTGAAGTAAAGGTCTGCAACAGCGACATAGCTAAATTCGGCACGAAAAACGGACAAAATACTGATCTTTGGCAGTATGCTCAAAAGTTTCCTCTTCCCTTTGACAAAACCACAGAGGAAAAAATTGCGTAAAACTCGAAAGAGTTGAAGAAAAGTTATAGAAGCGATATCAAGATCTGGTATCGTCAGGCAGACAATACGTCGGTTGTTTCGTTGGCGAACAGCAACATATCTAAAGCTATATCTTCACGAAACCCGTCAATACCGCAATCCTCAACAAGTCGCAGTCGAAAATCGTCTGCAACACCAAACACGTCAGCCGCATCGTCAACTTCAAGCCCAACAACTTCAAAAAGCAAAAGAAATTGCCAAGCTCCAGATTATTAAGGATTTGAGAGCTTAGTATGCTCTGTAATCAACCCAGAACTGATCCCAGCTCCCAAACTACCGCGAACTACTAATCCTGTCATCAAGACAGTAATCCAAGAGGAAGAGTCGCAACCACCACTATTAAAAACTTCATTCAAGCTTCTTGTTGTTAGACCATCGGATTCATGAATCCAACCATATACGAATATACCTTCTGATCAGGAATGCGATTATGCCAAATATGAGCGAGATGTCAGCATGAGCGTATTTGATGGGGAGAATCAAATTTAGAAACAATTTCAAACTATTCATTTGAAAATGTGCATTTAAGTTTAATTTTAATTTTGCATTTTTCAATTTCTGTTGATGCCTTAATTATTCATTTATCACTATCATTTTGTAGTCAATTTAGTCTAAATAATGGTAAGAATCTTATGTTTTTATAGTTCAATTGTTCCTTGTTCAAAACAAATTGCATTCGTGTTACATTTGCTCTTTGAATTTGGCAGTTTGGTTAATTTCGAATGTAAATACTGACCTTTTACATCTACATATATTCAATTTGGAAAGACATAGCATTTTGAAGTTTAATGTTATTGATAGAAAATTAATGTTGTTGTGATCAATAGTTAAATTACATTAATACTTGTTCTAACCAGTAAATGTGTTATTTATATTTAAAAATTCGAAAACTTGCAGTATTCAAATTTTTTGTCAAAGTCAGGGATATGTGATACGGTTATATCTTAGGATGAGAAAATGTACTAAATTATTAGTTGTCCTTATATCATTTAAATTTAAGTTTGACTTCCAGGTCATTTACTTAATTAAAATTTTACCTCCGACTAAAATTTCAAGTATTCAGATGTGTTCACACTCCCCACTTTTGTTATTAATATCTTTTTCATTCTTTCATCAGTTAATCTTAATTTCAGTTGCTTGTCAATCTCTCCTGCTTTCAATTGAGAATAGTTTGTGGTGGAATCGAGTTGGTATTCCACGTCGTCAGAATAGAGTTACATTGGTAACACTATTGCTCAGTAGAAGTAAAGGCTGTAATCGCAAGCTACGCAAAATACGGTGGATTCGCACCTCAAATCCACTTTTACTAAATTAGACAAGCTTTCGTTGCTCAATTGCATACCTCTACACAGATTTAGCTAAATGAATTGATTTAGTGCTAGCTTTTTTAAAAAAAATGGCTGGATTATTTTTTTTTGATTAAAAATGAGAACCAAAACCTTAATCAAAAATTATGGTTGTGAAGCCCATTTATTTATGTTTTACTAATATAAAAATGTTTGAGCAAGAACGTTTCTAAGTGAACAGAAATTGAAAGGAAATGTTCAGCCCTATAATTCCTCGAAGTTAACAAAGTTCAAAACAACCGCTTCAATTACAAATTCTACACGTGAATGGAATGTTGATAATTCCACTCAAAAATCCGTGTGTCAAATACTTTGTTGGTTCCAACTTCACTGAAAAAAACAGTTGAGCGTATAGTCCCCCCCACTATTTTTTGTTTGAGCCATTGATTAGTTTTAGCTAAAAAAATAGTTGAAAAGCCACAAAACATTTCTCCAAATCCATGAAAATTGGCTAATAAAAATTATTGAAAAAAATAAGAAAGCAATTTTGAATTTTTTTAAACATAAAATAAAGAATAAAGCATTAATCACACAGTACGATTGACTTGACTGTTTACGTTGGAAAAAAATTAGAACTTTTTGAATGTACTCATTGTGCTGTTCTGATATGTAGTGGGAAAACGTACCAAGGACAAGAGAGAACAACTTGCATCTAATATGAAACGTTTATATGACGGAGAAAACTTTTTCTAATACTCTTTATAAGAGTAGGACAATAAATGAATTGTTATCAAAAACTTTTGTCATTTAACTTGTTTTTTGTCAAAGAAAATGAAGAAAGTCTTGTTGCTCAAGTCAGTAGGCTTCTGACGGCCAGCATCAGTTTTTGCTTCATTCAAATTAAAGCAAAAACATTAGCCAAGCAATTTCACATCTCATGTTGTCAATGAAAAAAAAACCAAAAGATAAATCAAATGACCTAATTTGTTTCAGATAAATTAAATGACCTAGTTTCTTTCATTTTGAGACATCTTTCAGATGCTTATATCCAAAAAATTATTATGTCTACAGAGAAATGTACCTTTTTTGGTCATATTATTAGGTTCCTAATTTCGAATCTGTTGTTTTATATTCCATAACAAATTTATATTCCATAATCAGGATATAATTCCCTAGAATTTGATTGAAAATAAAGATATTCTGTTCTTTTTCTTTTTCTACACACTCTTGGTTTTCATTCCCTTAATTTGTTGAGCCTAAATTACAAATTTTGAATTTGAATCATTTCTATAGAATTTTCTGCGCCTATATAGGAAGAGTAATCTTTAATGGCACCACTTATAGTTTCATGACTGTGCTGTTCTGATATGTAGTGGGAAAACGTACCAAGGACAAGAGAGAACAACTTGCATCTCATATTAACAATTTAAATGTTAAAAAACCGTTGGGTCCATCACTCATTCCAGCTTGGGCTTTAAAAGATGCAAGAGAACACATAGCTTAAACTCTCCGTTTTTTGTTTGAACAATTTTTAACTGAACAACGTTTTCCTGACGACCTTAAGCGTGCCCACGTGTTGCTTCTTTTCAAGAAAGATGATCCTGAAGATCCGATAAATTATCGACCAATTTCGCTTACTGGAGCTCTAGCTAAAATTTTCGAAATCCTTCTTCAAGATCAAATATTAGCTTATTTAGAGAAGAATAAGTTGCTTGCAACAACACAGTTTGGATACAGAAGAAAAAAAGTCAATTACAGATGCTCTTTTATATTGCGCTGAAAAAATCAGATATGATCTCAATAAAAAACGTCGTCACATGAGCTTTTTTAGACCTATCAAAAGATTTTGATTCGATATCGTATCCTACTCTTCTTTAAAAAACAAAAAAAATTGGGTTTTAGTGAACAAGCAAATACAATTTTAAAATCTTATCTAGAAACCCGTGTGCAAAAAGTCAAATTTACGAAGTATGAATCAAATTGGATAGCACTTAACCGCGGAGTACCACAAGGTACTGTGCTAGGCCCACTGCTTTTCAACATATATGTTAATGATATGAAAGATGATATTGATGTGAATTCTAATATAATTCAGTACGTTGACGATACTTTTATCTTTTGCAGTGGAAAAACAATTTCTGAATCAAAGTTACATCTTGAAAAAAGTATTGCTGTACTTATTCTCTTTTTCAGGAAAAATGAGTTATATGTAAATGAAAGCAAAACCGAATTCATTATTTTTGGAGCCCCTAAAAGGAACAAAATCGAAGAAATGGATGTTAACGGATGTACAGTTCTCGAGAAAAAAGTTGTGAAATACTTAGGTGTTCATTATGACTGTAATCTTTCTTTCGATGAAGAAAAAAAATGTACTAAGAAAAATGGCTGTTGGTATAAAGGTCATATACTACATCAAAAAAATATTTCCAGAAAAAACTAAATCTGCTTTACTGAACGTTCTTGTTTTAAGTCATCTGCATTACCCCATTGTTCTGTTCTCAGTTCCTAAAAAATCCCTTCGAGTTACTCTAAATAAACAACTGAACTGGGGATAAAAGGCATGTTTCAATAGAACCAAATTTGACAGGACCACTGGTCTCAAGATCAAACACAAAATCTTACCAGTAGAATACCTCATAAAGTATCGGGTTATTACATATTTTATAAAGCTTTTAAAAACAAATCTACCAGCTTTCGATGAACTCAAGTTAGCCACCCTAAGTGCTAAAATGAATATAATGCAAAACTGTTTGTCAAAAAAATCAATTGACTGGTATAACGACTTGCCTCTCACCTTGAGGCGGAATATCCCTAAAAAGCGGGCGCTCAAAACCACAATAAAAAGCGTTTCTGGAAAGTTTCAAAAAGACCCAACGGTTTCTTAACTGAATTCTAATCTCAAATCTTTCAAGTTCAATCTTAATTTGATTTATTTTTAGGGCGTCATTTAGTCTTATATGAAATGTTAATTGGAGGATTAGCATTTTTTAAAATTTTCTCTTTTCTCAAAAATGTTAACTGTAGAATTAGCATTTTTAAAAATTTTTCTCAATTATAATTCATCTCTCTTAAATTGTCGATATTTTAGCACATTGTAAATTTAATACAATTTTAAACTTTCACAATATGTGACGTTTGTTTCATTTATACTTCTTAACACTACATTGCCTTTAAACTATGTTCTGTATTTTATAGTTCATACTCAAAGGAATTAACAATGTTTTTCTTTTTTTTTCATGAAACGGATTAGTTTAGAAAGGAACTAAAATTTTTCCTCATCATGTTTTCATTGTTATACAGTTATTTCCTTACTACAGGGGTTGAACACAAAACAGCCTATTCAATCTGCCGAGGAGTTTAAAATATGAAGAAATGTTGATGTAGAAATTAAATTCAACATAACCATGCCCATTACACCTTTAGATCTATGTTGTTTGTTTTGGTCACACTTATAATTTATGTGTTCTTATACAGCTATATAAGAACTAAAAGTTATACGCCCACTAATATGTGGGTGAAGAGGTCGAAACAGAGTAGATCCAGATTTTATGTGCCAGAAGGAAACAGGAAACTGAATGCGTTAGTTACAAACTTAGGGAGAGTCGTCATTCGTTGGCATTTAATCTTTTCCTTTGTTCCAGAAAAAAAAACAATTATTACAATCAGTGCAATCTTGCAGTTTTGATTAGGTTGATCTAACTATAGTGGAGTAGTAATTGTCATTATTAGTACCGCAAGTACCACTCCACTGTGTTTATATCAACCCAACCAAAGCTGGGGAGGCTAATTTGTTTATTCTCAATACATCACATTGAACTAAAATTTAGATACTGATTTCTTTTTATGTTTAATTCACATACATGCATTATGTTGTTGATTTAGATAAATATAAAGATTTGAAGATTAGATCTGATAAGAAGTAGAGTGAACGGAGTAATGCACAATGTCAGACTTTGGTCCAGGCCTTGACCTGTGAGGAGATCCAAAAACTCTATAGATCGAAAACTCCTTGGTTGGGGTCTGTAGCTAAAATCGAGGAAAAGTCTTTTCATGGGTAGATCAAATAAATTATCCAAAGAATATTATCTCATGGCGAAAAAACTTTTCGTTGTTGCTGATTTGTTGCCTGCGCACATGCTGAAACGGATGCTTATAATCTAAATTAATGATAAATGGACAACAGCCCAACATTTTGCAATTTTAAAAAATTCAATTCTATAATTCAAGCTATTGCTCAAATTGAGAATTATTGTATTATTCTTTGATTGATGAGTTTCGATAGGTTACTTGTAACATCATCCTTCTGTTTTGCAATGGGAGTAGATTGAGGTTCTACTGTCTTTTTTTTCTGTTTTTTTTCCCAAAGCAATGCAATCTCAAAATATCAGCAAACTTTTTTTCCAAGATTTCAGCATTAGTGAGCAATAGAAGCGCATGTAAGCTCTCTCGAGGAAAAATAGGCTCAAGAAAATACATTCAACATTACAATAGCATGAGTCAATGTCTGTTTTAATGCCTATGATCAAAAAATCATAGTAAAGTTTTGGCCCAAACGAAGGTTCACATGCTTCGAGAAGGCAAGCAAAATCCAATAGTTATTTCAGATCCAGCCTGGATTTTTCATTTAACCTTTTGGTCGGGTAACGTAGTTTCCTTAGTCGAGGCATAACTTGGATTATGCTTGGCGGGAAATTTCATCAGATGTAATAACATTATGGCGCATTGGTTTGAATACCATATAATGTGCCCCAACGTTTGAGAAGTCGCCGTTTTATTAGAAAACTTTGTTGAGAAGATATCAAATGATGGATATAGGTTTTTGGGATCTTTTCCGTTTGTGCACCCTGAGTACGTTATGCGCCCCCCAGTTACAAAGCACGTGCAATTACATAGTAAATCATTATGTTAAAATATGGCACGTGTGTCTGGGGTTTGCAATTAATATGCGCCCACTAAGCTGGGGGGTCACAAACGGAACGGATCCGGTTTTTGCATTGTGAACCAGTCAGTTTAGAAGACAGAGGTAAAAAAATAATCACCGCTATTTTGACAATTAGATTCCATAAAACGGAAAATGATGATTTGTCGTGAACAACTAACGGCGATAGGGTAATGAAAATAATTGTTATGAAAACAATTTTGTATTTAAAATAAAAGCTGATATTGGATGACGATGACAAATGTTACACTATCTTATAATTGTTATGCATGTTTTCACGAGTAAGAAAAAATGAAAAAGATCGATTCCATAGTTGAACTCAATTAAAGCTTCATTGGACTACTCAGATTTTCGTTAGTGGATTGAAAGGATGACGAAAAGGAAACAATTCACTTACAGTTTTTTGTTATAAGAAGATTCCAGATTGGTCTTTTAATGAGCCGCAAACGGGAGCCTTATTAATGTGCAGTTCTACTATTTTTATTTTCACCTGACCAAAGTGGGGAGAATAAAAACAAACATTTTACATATGGAAAATGAAAAACGCTAATGAAATGAGATTCGTAAACTGTTGATCTGTTGTATTGATAACCATCGTTATGTTAACCAAGTTAATTGTCAATTAAATGTTTCATCTTTTTGTTATTAACTATTGCTTGAACTAAATAAAAGTGCTACCTGTTATGTCAGTGGTTGAATAACAATAAATATTACTTCAACTGACCTAGACCGCGTGTTTTTACGTACGAGACCGTTGACGTAATTTTCAGGATCGATAAAGAGTTTTTAAAACAGCTGTAACAGCGCACTTAAAAACGCTTACATTTAAAAACTAAATAAAACTGATATTAAATCAGGACAAAAGTTGATCTACACTTTGTCGAAAACTGAAAGAAAGAGTTGTTTTAAATCGAAGTATAACATGATCCCTGGATATAGTGAGAAACAAGAAGGATGGAACTGAAACTGATTAAAAAAAAATCTGAAAAGACGTAGCACCGAAAAGAACATAAAATACAAACACCATAGATTGGTTGAGTTCGTTGATACAAATAGAGCTAAAAAGGCATATCTCTGTTCAACTGATTTCGTTAACAAATAACAGTAATCGTAATTTTCTTTTAAAAAACTGATTTTCATCCTTTGAAAACAATTAAACCTTATACTAACGGAATTGTTTTAAGTGCTATTTTCATATAGTTCATTCCATTAAATATTACCATGAGTTTCAACGTTTTGTTTCTTTTCGCTAGAAATATCATGCATCCCGTGTAATGGCTTATCAACTGCTTCCCCAGGCCATTTTCTTAATAGACTTAACTTTTTTTGAGATTGAGGTTCAAGATGGTCTGTAAATGAGCCCTGAATTTGTGATCACATTCATTGATCCAGTATCCCCATTCTAGTTCATGCGATGTTTAATTTATTGTGCAGTTCCTTCGTACGATCTCTATCTTTTTTCTAATAGAGAAATTTGTGCTGTTCAAAGATTAAACATTATAGAATTCAAGTTTCTTTGTCAAAAATCTTAGTTTTGTTCGTTATTTGTTGAGATACGGAAGTCCTGTTGGGACTTCGATTTTTTTCTTTGGTTATGGAGGTAGCGTCTTTATCTGAATTATGGTGTAATTGAAATGTGAAGTTTCTTCAATTATTGTTGTGAAATTAAAAATTACTCATAAAAAATACGGATCTGTACCGAACAGCCGCTCGCTCTTTTAACCTTTGCAGGATAACAAAAATATAATTGAATTTTTTTTATAAAACCGAACAAAACAAATTAAGGTGACGATTCTACCCCAAGTAAATTCATGATCAAAAAAATTGATCCGAACAAAAGCAATCATGTTCTTGTTAATTTTTAATAATGTCTTCTATCAGTTTCCTTTTTAGTGAACGACAAACTCTTATGAACAAAAACTGCGCTCTATATAACTAGACTTTGGATCTATCTAGCAGAATATACTATGTAATCGTAGGAAAACTGTTGTATGTACGTTCTCGAATCAAAAATCTAAAATGCGGATGATTTAAAAAAAACTATTTGGCCTGTATAGTGAACTGTATTAATCCTAAGACTAGCAATTCCTATTTGTATTGTTGGGTTGACTTCCCTTTGTTCTCCTCGTACAATACGCATACCCACTGGTTACAAAAGCAGTGCGATTAGATTGTACACCTTTATGTGAAAATCCTGCATTCACGGTGGGGAGTAAAAATAAAATTTGTAATAAGCGGGGGACAAAAATGCATAAGATCTATTTTATTATATAGCATTGTACTATGTTAAAAATACAATAATAAGGGCGGTAAATCTAAGTTTGCATGTAATTCATTAGAAAATTTTTTAAGGGGACAAAGAAATCGGACGCAAATGACCTATGAAAAACTGACTCAAGCAGCTAAAATTGAAGCATTCTCCCTGCAAAAATTTAGATCCCACTTAGTTAAGGGTTCTGGTCTTTACTAATACCAAAAAATTTTAATTTAAAGGCTTTTTACCCTTTGTCATCTACTTAGAGTACTCTTCTTTGGGGCTTCAATGTCATTAGAGTACCAATCGGGTGTTGTACTGTTTCCTTGTAATTTTATCTAATTTTTCTGACCAATTGTTTCCACACGTTTTCCGAAGAGGTTAAATTTAAGTTTTTCAATGTTCTACTTGTTTTCATTATGACAAGCATTAAACTTGACGGTGTTTGTTAATTGCTGATTAAATTACTACACTCATTGACAGAGGTAAACTCAAAAAATACAATTTTACATGGTAAACTATCTTTTTTGCCGTCAATGTATGTGAACATAATTTTGGCCTACTCTTTTCAATTTTCTAAATCAACCAAGCATAATTATCCAAAATTGATTAGACCTAAACTCAGAAAAAGAGGCAAGCCTACTTACAGATAAAATCGACACAGAAGTCTGTGTGTATTTCATAATAAGCAGTTCTTTGACTCCCACGCGGAATGTTCAAATTGCTCACCAATTCGATGAACTCATAAAGCAAAACTTTGCTTGAACAATAGTGGCATGATCAAAGTGAACAGATTTCACATGAGTCTCAAAACACTGCTGATTGTGGAAAATGGGCCAACGTATACCTAATTCTTCTGTTTGTAGCATTGCATGTTTTTTCTAGATGTAGATAAAAACCGCTTCTGATGAAAATGAGTAGATTTATTTAAAAATCAACTTAGTTGGCCAAAATTATTTTGACTGAATATGACTTTAAAAACTGGCAGTTTACGATATAAAAACTACAACTTTTGTGGTTAACTTTGTCAATGAGTGTATTATAAGGCGATCGCTGGGAGACTTCGAATGGTTACGGTGAATACAAAGCAACATGGAATAAAGACCAAATGGATATTTGCAAAAACCGTGAGTCAGTCAAAAAGACGTGCAGAATACAGTGTTATTGTACAAATCAGTGCAAAGAAAGCCAGGATTAAATTGAGAGAAAGGAGTCGGAGACAAAAGCTAACTGCTTTACTAAAATGCGAAAAACAGTTCTTTTTGCTTTAAACCGACCTTCGTGATAAAAACAACCCAGTTTCCCACTGTTTTGTTTAATTGCACTCAAACGAAGTTTGTAGCAATTATATTAGTCCTGTTGGTCTTTCTTCGTTTTATGCGATTTTCCGCTGGACGGACTTTTCGTCTGACCCATTTTACATTTCGTCCTAAAAAGCGGGATAACAGGTAGCGCCCAGTGGGCGGTAAGTGCTCTTAGAGCTTTTCAGCTCACTAGTCCCAAAGTAAGCGATTCACAGAAACTGTTTTTGAAGACTTACACTCCTGGTGTGCAGAGCGGTTCTCAGAGTTGAAATCCAACCATCCCCACCCCCACAATAACTCCCAGTGCCCCCGTGCCCCCAGTGCCCCCCCAGTGCATATATATATATATATATATATATATATATATATATATATATATATATATATATGTATATATAAACATATATATATATATATATATATATATATATATATAAATATATAAATATTTAGATGCACACATATATATATATATACATATATATATATATATATATAAATGTATATATATATTTATATATATATATATATATATATATATATATATATATATATATATATATATGCATATATATATATATATATATATATATATATATATATATTACGATCGCATGTTTCTTCACTGGGTTCGATTGACTACCAATCTCGCAGAAATAATTCGTCGCTCGGACGTACTTAAATGACTGTGACTTCAATTTTGTTGATTAAGTTATGAAAATATTTAGTGATAATCTATGTTCAATCTCGTGCTGAAGTTCGTAAGACTTCAGCTAGTAGCTAGTATTGTTCATAAATTCCTGTCAATTAAGCTCAACTAACTTAAAACTCGCAAAATCTTAGGATCTAGCAAAACTTAGCAAAAAAAGACTAAAGTTGTTAAAGAATCACATATTAGTCTAATCTGAGAGCCAACTGCTCTTGGTAACAGTTTCGGCAGTCATTGTTTTGTTTTGTGTCAGATAGCCTTCTAGCTCGGTGACGCGTCTGGAGAACATTTTGAGTAGGTCAGCCTGCTCTTTCTCTAACGTCTTCAGTTGACCACTCGTCACCCAACCAACTGTTTTCCAATGTCTACTGGGACTTTTGTTGGCCATCTTAGATATTTTGATCTGTTCCACCAAATTGAATCGAAGATTTGTTGCTGATCGTGTTGTTGTTGATGTCCGGGTCGGCGGACCAAATGTTGCGGCTGCTCAAGAATCTCAGCGAAACAGATATATCACAGCCTGGTTCTCGACTTTTACGCCGGCCTGGTTCGTCACTGGGTTCGATTGATTAACAGTTTTACAGAAATGATTAATCGCTGGGACGTAATTAAAAGGACTGTAAATTTAACTTTGTTGATTGGATTTAAAAAAATCCTTAGTGATACTCCATGTTCAACCTCGTGCTGAAGTTTGTAAGACTTTAGCTAGTAGCTAGTATTGTTCATAAATTCCTGTCAATTAAGCTCAACTAACTTAAAACTCGCAAAATCTTAGGATCTAGCAAAACTTAGCAAAAAAAGACTAAAGTTGTTAAAGAATCACATATTAGTCTAATCTGAGAGCCAACTGCTCTTGGTAACAGTTTCGGCAGTCATTGTTTTGTTTTGTGTCAGATAGCCTTCTAGCTCGGTGACGCGTCTGGAGAACATTTTGAGTAGGTCAGCCTGCTCTTTCTCTAACGTCTTCAGTTGACCACTCGTCACCCAACCAACTGTTTTCCAATGTCTACTGGGACTTTTGTTGGCCATCTTAGATATTTTGATCTGTTCCACCAAATTGAATCGAAGATTTGTTGCTGATCGTGTTGTTGTTGATGTCCGGGTCGGCGGATCAAATGTTGCGGCTGCTCAAGAATCTCAGCGAAACAGATATATCACAGCCTGGTTCTCGACTTTTACGCCGGCCTGGTTCGTCACTGGGTTCGATTGATTAACAGTTTTACAGAAATGATTAATCGCTGGGACGTAATTAAAAGGACTGTAAATTTAACTTTGTTGATTGGATTTAAAAAAATCCTTAGTGATACTCCATGTTCAACCTCGTGCTGAAGTTTGTAAGACTTCAGCTAGTAGCTAGTATTGTTCATAAATTCCTGTCAATTAAGCTCAACTAACTTAAAACTCGCAAAATCTTAGGATCTAGCAAAACTTAGCAAAAAAATACTAAAGTTGTTAAAGAATCACATATTAGTCTAATCTGAGAGCCAACTGCTCTTGGTAACAGTTTCTAATGGTTCTAAATACAATACAGTTTCTCTATTCAAACAATTGTGTTAAAGTAAACAATCAAATATTTATCATTTATAACATCATTGCTGCTTGTTGGTGATTGGTCAATCAAGAAAGTGATTTAGGTCATTGTTTGAATAGTAAATGTCAAGTTACTGCAATTTTTACTTTTATTGACATAGGCACGGATGGTTATTACGTGGTTTTATATACCTGGAAAATACGGTATTTGACCTTTAATGATCACCTTAAAATATCATAAAAAAACAACTTAAAAGGTTTAACAATAAATGACAAAATATCGAAAAATGACAATTTTGCACTATATAAGTGCTGAAAGCTACACTTGTGGGTCTGATGCAATAACGTTCGTTGGGTCCATGACTAGCTTAGCGGTTACCCTAACCGTGTGCCATAACCTCGGATTGCTCAGGTTTCCACTTCCGAAAATAGGGGGTTGTACAAAATTTCGGTCCCAACTTGTAAAAATTTTCAGTTATGACCATTTTTGAGTTTTGGCAAAACCTAACTTTTCTCAGTTTCAAAGGTTATTTCTTGCTGTCTGATGGCATTTGTAGCTGATTTGAAGTGGCGCCAACATCGCTGGCCCTGTTTTCGATCTCGGAAACACCACCGTAGAAAACTGGCGCTAACTTCACGTTTGGCCTGTTTAGCTCGCCATTTGCCCTTTTGACTCGTTGCCAATAAAGATCTCAATGATTCGCCCCAATTTATACTCACAGCGTTTCAAAGAGTCATCTACTAGCCATACTAGTTCACCTTACTTCAGGTTTCGGACATGTTCTATTGACCACTTCGATCTCTGGTTCCATTGTGGAAGGTATTTACGAGACCATCTTTTCCAAATCATGTCGGCATTTGCTTGAGCCATTTTGAAAGAATTTCTCAGGTCATGGTAGCGTTCACTGGATGGCATGAATGGTGCACTCGCGTTCTCTTGTCCTGGCATGAAATGATTTGGTGTGAGTGCCGTCAAGTGTTCAGTGTCGTCACTTACTGCTGTCAGGGGTCTTGCGTTGAGAGTCTGCTCTACAAGACACACTGTTGTGCTCAGTACCTCGTCGGTGAAGCTTCGGTTGTTCAAGATTGCAATCATGACTTTCTTGCAACTTTGCATCTCTGGCTTTCCCAGATTCCACCAAAGTGTGGGGCTCCAGGAGGATTGAATTTCCAAACAATCTTTTTCTGTGCTAAGTCACTCTCTATCTTTGCTTTGTCCCACTTGTTCATGAAACCTTTCAGCTCATTGGCTGCTCCAACGAAGTTCGTTCTATTGTCACTAATGAGGGTGTTCGGGTAACCACGTCTCGCAATGAATCTTGTCACTGCAGCTAGACGTGACTCGTTGTCCAATGATTGTGAGACTTCAATGTGTACTGCCCTGGTTGTCAGGCAAGTGAAGAGGCAGCGCCATCTCTTCATGGTCTGTCGTAGGATCTTGACTTCGAAGGGTCCGAAATAGTCGACGCTGGTATGAGTGAATGGGAACACATGTTCATCAAGTCGTTCTCGGGGTACATCTGCCATCGGAAGATGAATTGGGTTGGTGTTTCTGTGTCTGCATTTGATGCATCTCGACTTGATTGTCTTTAATGAGTTTCTCAATCCAACTATCAAGAACTCTTGTTGAAGAATGGTTCTCAATACTCTGTGCCCTCGTGTAGGCTGTCACGATGCGCTCTCTCCAACAGAAGTTGTACGACTGGATGTTTTGCTGTCAATAGTATTGGATGTTTTGCATTGTAATCCAGATTCGAATGTTTCAGTCGAACTTTCACCCAAATAGTCCAGTTTTCCTCTATGAAGGGTGACAATTTGGCCATGTTCAATGTTTTTAGGATTTCTTTGCTGTTTACTATCGACTTTGAAACGTTCGGGAAGCTTTCGTTTTGAACAAATCGAAACAATATTTATTCTGCTTGATGGACTTCGTCTGCTTTGAGTGGTCCCTTCTGCTTCGTCTTGAACCTCATGCAGTAGGCAGTAAAGTTTATTCGGTTGAAGCTACTGTATCGTTTCCAGTTGAAAAGATTGTCCATTTCCGTTTCTGTGGCTACAGTACTAGGAACTTGCTCAGCTTCAGCTTCGTTTACTTGGCACCACGGCTTTGGCCACATTTCTTCATCTGTCTGGAGCCATGCCGGCCCGTTCAGACATATGGACTCATTGAGGCTTTCGATGGACATTCTTCGGAATCCGATGTCGGTAGGGTTTTCGACACCTTTGACGTGTCTCCATTGATTCATCGATGAGTTTTCCAGTATTTCCGCTGCTCTGTTTGCAACGAACACTTGTTGTTTCTTATGCGCTGCTTGTAGCCTCTGTAGCACTGTTGTTGAGTTGAACCAATGATAGATTTTGTCAATTTTGACATCATGTTCTCTCAAAATCTGCCTCCTGAGACGAACTCCGTAAACTGCGGCATGAAGTTCCAACTTCGAAATCGTCGTGTGTCTGATGGATGCCACACGGCATTTTCCTATCACATAGGTCAGTCTTAACTTCATTTCATTTTGCAGATATAATACGATGCACATTGCCTCTTCTGATGCATCTGTGAAATTGTGAAGTCTCAGGTTTGAACATCAATTTTCGAAATAAAGTCAATTTTTTTACATCGTCCTTATTTTTCTCACTCAGAGCACCAATCAATGAACAGTTTTGAGTGCTCTGCTGACAACTCTTTGTCCCATGCTTGTCTCATTGCTGCCCAGATGCTTTTGAATGGAAACCGCATTCGTATGGTGAAGGGTGAACATATCCTAAGTGGTTCGAACACTGCTGAGTCAAAGGATAGGACAATTCTCTTAGTTATTTTTGCTGAGTTCTACGACAGACAATGAGACCTGTTTTTGTCCACATTCCAGTTGAGTTAGGATGAAAGACGATTGTGGTTCTTCTTCGAAAGTTTTCACAATTTCCGTTGATCTGTCTGTCTCTTGGATCTTTGACTTGACTTCATTGTCACCTGTTATCCATTTCGTCAAAATGAATCCACCTTTGATGAGAATGTCTCTGACTTTCTGGTAGATTTTGATTGCTTCTTGAGGGGTTCTGACTGACTTTAGGAAGTCGTCCATGTAATAGATTTTCTAAACCGTTCTGACGAGACTTTCGTCGTTGACTGCGTTATCTTTCGCCAGTTGGTGCAAAGGGTAATTTGCAGAAGTGTGCGAGCTTTTCGCCCCAAAAACGTGTCGTGTATTCTCGTTGACTTCTTTTCTCTGCTTTGAATCGTCTCGCCAGAGAAATCCTAAGCATTGGTTGCCATCGCTTGCGTCAACAACTTGAAGAAACATCGCTTCTTTGTGGGCTTAAAGTGCTATTAGGTGTTCTCGAAAGCGAAAAATAATTCCAATTAGACTCTGCAACAAATCTGGTCCAAATAGAAGTTTGTATTTTAGTGCTACAGCTTGGTACTTTGCTGCTGCGTTGCACACTCTTCTGACTCTCTCATGTTTTTTTGGGCTAAGACGTGATGATGCGGTAAACACCACTGCAGTTTTTCTTTGTTTTCAATCAGTTCGGTTATGTCAACTTTCCCAACGCAACCGGCGTTGACGTCTGTGTCAATGCTTTCCTGGTAGCGCTTCTCTAGCATTTCGATTTTCTGCACGCGCCGTTCTAGGGACTTGAGTTGCCCCATTGCAGAGTAGAAGTTGTTCGTTATCTTCACTTCGTCCTCTCGCCACAGAAGTCCAACTTCGTATCTTTCACCGTTGAATCGTTTGATTGCTCCAACGTCTTGATTGCTTGTTTTCCTCTTTTGAATGACCGGTGACATCGCAGTTTGAAGCGTAGAGCTCAATATCCAACCACGTGCTCAACTGGTTTGCTAGTTTATCATCTGCAGTTGATGTCGCTGTTGGGGCAAGAGTTGCTGCCCTTTTCGCTGGTAGCGGACCATTTAAGGCCCAACCAATTTTAGATTTCGCTGCCCATGGTGCCGCTTTGTCTTCTGATCACTTGAGTTTGAAAGGGTGATGAATATCGTAACAGTCTTGTCCAAGAATCACTTTAACCCCGTTTAGATTGCAGGTCTGATTTGGCAAGTTCCTCAAATGTGGGTAACGGTCCTTCAATTCTTGCAGCTCCACAATTTGGTCAACCATTTTCAGTTTCTTGTGCAGCTTGAAATGCACTGTTATCCATGGTCGAGACTTTTCATGCGCTGAAACAGCTATTGGCACTATCTCATTCTGGACATCTTGTGAGCCATGGATCCCTGCTACTGATAAGGTCGCTTTTCGGCATTGACGTTGAAGTGTAGACAACACTGACTTGTCTACAAATGATATCGAGGATCCTGAATCACAAATTGCTTGTACATTTAGGCTCAAGTCTCTGTTTGTCAGCTGGATTCGCACCACTGAGAGTCCTCCTTGGCTGATGTTAGTTGCTTTTGCCGTTGTAGCATCTGAGACATTCTTTGCAGTATCTTTTTTCGGTAAGTCGCTGTGTAAAAGTCTGTTGTTTTGCCTTCCACAGCTGGGCACACTACATATCCTGTTTTTCCAGTCCTTCGACATGTGACCTGTTCTCAAACAATTGAAGCAGAGTCGGAACTTCAGGACATACTCCCGTAGTTCAATTACTTTCATTGATTTGACTTTTCACAAGTCCAAATGGAGTGTTTTCCATCTTTGAAGGGACATTCGAGATTCTTGGGTTTGCTTGACTTGTCAACGTTTGAAGCAAAAGTACTCGCCTTCGGCTTACCACGGCCTTGGAATTTGTTTCTGTCAAACGATGAGTTTGTCTGTGCTAACAGGTTCTCATGAATTACTGCTTTGGAGGCAGCCCATTTTTTTGAAAATAATCAGGTTGACTCTCGGAAATCAACGATCCTACATATACTGCAACCACTGTTCTCTCAGTTGCGGAGAAATATTTCTCGCTGTTGAACTTAGCCCTGCTTTTGCTTTTAGGTCTGATGTGTTTCCAAGTTAAGTCACGGTGTTCACCACATTTGTAACCACATTTGCAAACTTTGCAATGCTTGTAGAATCATTGTGCCGAATTGGAGGATGAGTATCTATTTTCTTGAATTGAGCTTTGACTAAAACATCTGATCTGCCATACTTCTCACAGAGTATATACCAAGCATGATAGTATGATTGCGAGCTGAATCCCAATCCCGATATTGCTGTTTCTGCTTGACCAAATAGGCTCCACCTCTGGTATTGCATCTTTTCCGTATCGCTGATTAATTTTTGATGAACAATGACATCAAAAAGGCCCGGCCACTATGGCCATTCCAGAGGATCTCCTGGAAACTCAGTCAGTTTTAGTTTTGGCAAGCCACTGGGACCACTGCTTGATACTGGTTAGAAAATGACTTGGGGAATGTTTTGGTTCAGTGTGCTCCTGTTTCTGCTCTCGGCAGATCTGTTTCGAGAGTTGTTAATGGGACTCTGACTCCTGTTTCTGTTTTGAACTGCTGACGTTTGCTGCTGCTGAAACGTCGTCCTTGTCAACGGCGGTGGTGGGTCCATTACTCTAATTGATTTACGGATTTCTTGTTTCTTGAGATTACTTGGTTCTGGCAGTTGCGCTGAGAAAAGTCCTTCACCCGGTTGGAACAGCGGGGTAGTTTTTGGGTAGCTCAGGAAACCTTTGTCAACTCTGTCCTGTTTGACATTCGTTGAAGGGGGATCAACGTTTGGAGATAGTGGTCGTCTAGAGACAGACTGCTGAGCCACTGATTCTGCCCACTCAGCTGTTTTTTCATGACTGCGTCTTGATCCAACACTTTCTATCTCATCTGCCACTGATCCAGATGCCCTTGAGCTTCCTTTGGTCAGCTCAAGTTTCAGCCGTTTTTGTACTTCGTCGGCCTCTGCTTCCTTTTTTTTCGTTTTCAAGGGCTCGCTCATAGTGTCGAAGACGCAGTTCGGCTTCTAGTTGTTGCATCTTTGGACGTAACTCCTCTTCTTCCTGTTGCTGTTCTTGTTGCTGTTGTTGTTGTTGTTGTCGTAATTTTTCTTGCTGGCGACAAAATTTTATTTCTTCACGCTCCTGCTCTAACCCCAACTGTCGTTCTCACAGTCGTTGTTCTGTTTCTTTCTTAGCTCTTAGGTTTTCGAGCTCCATTTCTTCAATATGTCGCCTTCTCGGTGATCGCGAGTTGGCGATACTGATTTCTTTACTGCTTCCTTGGGTAGCAGAATGCCTGGAAAAGACCTCGATGTTCTCCTCAGCGTTTTCTATTGCTCCATTTTTTGTATCAATTCAGGACTTGTTTGAGTCTTTATCACCAGCCGATGTGAATGACGACGTTAACGATGATTGGTTTCCACAATCCTTGCTGCGCCCGTACTGCTTGATCAGGTCCTGATATTGACTCCTATTTTTGCTGAACTCAATAAGCTCTTGGAAGTAATTTTCTGGCTTTATCATTCAAATCAATTCTGCGTAGATTTTATCTAGTTTTTTGACTAACCGTTCCACTTGATTACACAATGTCTGTTTTTTGGTGTTGCTTAAGTTTTCCGTTTTTAACTTCTCCTCAAAACTTGATAGTTCACTCTCAATTTGGTGAGCAGTTTTCACAGTTTTCAAAATGTGTCTTTACAATCGCCGACGAAATCTGTGCGAAACTTTTTGATGTCTGTGCGAAACCTCATCAACTACCCATCATCTCAAATCTTTCCTCTTTTCTTCTAGCTTACGCTTGGTGTCATTGTCGACAGCTTCTAAATAAATTAGTTTTACTAGTAACCTTTGCTGCTTTCTGTTGGCTTCTAAGTTGCCGTTCGTCTCAAAGAAGACTCAAAATGCACTTTCGGCAGTCATTGTTTTGTTTTGTGTCAGATAGCCTTCTAGCTCGGTGACGCGTCTGGAGAACATTTTGAGTAGTTCAGCCTGCTCTTTCTCTAACGTCTTCAGTTGACCACTCGTCACCCAATCAACTGTTTTCCAATGTCTACTGGGACTTTTGTTGGCCATCTTAGATATTTTGATCTGTTCCACCAAATTGAATCGAAGATTTGTTGCTGATCGTGTTGTTGTTGATGTCCGGGTCGGCGGACCAAATGTTGCGGCTGCTCAAAAATCTCAGCGAAACAGATATATCACAGCCTGGTTCTCGACTTTTACGCCGGCCTGGTTCGTCACTGTTTCGATTGATTAACAGTTTTACAGAAATGATTAATCGCTGGGACGTAATTAAAAGGACTGTAAATTTAACTTTGTTGATTGGTTTTAAAAAAATCCTTAGTGATACTCCATGTTCAACCTCGTGCTGAAGTTTGTAAGACTTCAGCTAGTAGCTAGTATTGTTCATAAATTCCTGTCAATTAAGCTCAACTAACTTAAAACTCGCAAAATCTTAGGATCTAGCAAAACTTAGCAAAAAAATACTAAAGTTGTTAAAGAATCACATATTAGTCTAATCTGAGAGCCAACTGCTCTTGGTAACAGTTTCTAATGGTTCTAAATACAATACAGTTTCACTATTCAAACAATTGTGTTAAAGTAAACGATAAAATATTTATCATTTATAACATCATTGCTGCTTGTTTGTGATTGGTCAATCAAGAATGTGATATAGGTTATTGTTTACATAGTAAATGTCAAATTACTGCAATTTTTACTTTTATTGACATAGGCACGGATGGTTATTACGTGGTTTTATATACCTGGAAAATACGGTATTTGACCTTTAATGATCACCTTAAAATATCATAAAAAAACAACTTAAAAGGTTTAACAATAAATGACAAAATATCGAAAAATGCCAATTTTGCACTATATAAGTGCTGAAAGCCACACTTGTGGATCTGACGCAATAACGTTCGTTGGGTCCATGACTAGCTTAGCGGTTACCCTAACCGTGTGCCATAACCTCGGGTTGCTCACGTTTTCCCTTCCGAAAATAGGGGGTGTACAAAATTTCGGTCCCAACTTGTAAAAATTTTCAGTTTTGACCATTTTTGAGTTTTGACAAAACCTAACTTTTTTCAGTTTCAAAGGTTATTTCTTGCTGTCTGATGGCATTTGTAGCTGATTTGAAGTGGCGGCAACATGAGCAATTTGACGAGAGAAACGTTTTTGAGATGTTTGATATCAGACATGGCGAATTACAAACATTTAAGAATTTACATGTTAAAGCGTTAACTTGTAGGAATTTAAAAATTTGCGGCAAAAAGTTGTAAGATAATGAACTGCCTTGTAACGAATATTCGAACCTTTTTAGAATCCCGAAAATTTTCAATCATCCACACTCTGGCATGCATACAGGATCTATAAAGTTAGCCATACAAATCAGGTTACTTTTATTTGTGTTTCTCCCCCAACCAAAAGTTACAAGCAACAGTTTTTGCTCGCAGGGTTCTTTTCCGTGTTTTTTGGTTTTAAGCTAACCAAAAACAGTGTTTATAATTTTTCTCGATATAAGTGTGCAGCAATTATGAAAAATGTGTTTCTTTCTTACTTAAAAATGTTTGCATGAACATTGTTGGGGATTTTTTTATCATTCGATTTTTTTTCAACCGTAATTTTTTCATGCTGACTGCTGGATTTTTTTAGTCATCTGAATTGCTCTTTTTCAGAAATTAGGTCTATTGCTAAAACAAAAACAATTTAAACAAGCACCAATCCTCCCCAAACCTATATAACACCCGGTAACTGCCCCCAGGGCACTCATCTACCCCCTGCCCATATCCTCAATCCTCAAATACTAACCCCACTGACCCCTTCATAACTTTTTAACTCCTCTACCCACAGTTGCCACCCTTATACTCCCTGCCTACATCCTCTGCAACATACCCCCTCCAACTACCTTCACCCCCCCCACACACACACACACACGCACACGCACACTCACACACACACACACACATGCGTACACACAAGCAGACACACCTGACCAAATTCCTAACTATAAATTGATTGTTGATTGTTTCTAACAATAGATTTCTGTTTTATATCTGTGATATTTCTGAAAAAAAGTGGCGGTAGATCATTTCTATAATGCACGACTCTTCGAGTCGCTGCCAGTATTCTAATGGCTATGTTTTTGAGTAAGATTTTTTCGCTGGAACATTTTGACTTTTTGAGTGATTTTTAGGCCCTTAACTTTTCCTTTTGCGTGATCTAAACCTCTATCTCCTTCGCAAGTGTCAACAGCTGAGCTCAGCAGCATTCACTACTGAAAGTCAAATAAAATTGGTGAAGCTTTCACCTTAGTTTTTTTTAGTATTTATTTTGTCACTCCCCCTGACTGAAGTAGGCGGCAGCAGATGTGAGCTCACACCAGAGCAATTCTTCCGATGTTAGTCGGTTACATTATCTTAAAGGATGTGATAGAGTTCAAAGTCAGATTTTAAAAACCTGTGCATATCACGGCACGGCGTCAAATAGATTTGATTAAAATTACCTAAGTCTAGGTCTCATTTTTTGTCTCTAAATCAATTGATGCCTCTCTACATTTATAGAAGACAATGCGTTTGATGACAGCACTATGGATCATTTATTTCATTCATTTGCCAGCTTGTTCTGCTTCTCAATAGAAAATGTGCAAAACTAAGATTAATTCTGAAAAAAGTCAACTTATCGAGTTTTGTGATGTATGCTACATTCCGGACTCAAATGAATTAATGGTGGAGAATCAAGTTTTCATTCCAGTTATAGCTTCATCGTCATTAGGGCCCCTTGGATGTTGGGACTGTGGCTCGATGTACAAAAAAATATGTTGCTACTCAAGAGACATTTCTGAGCCAATTCGCCAGAATAAACTTAAAAGCCGAAACGGCAGCTCAAGCGTATGATCTTGCGGGAGCTCTGGTTCTTCTCTTGAGTCCCAAATTGCAGAGCGAAGATATAGCATACAAAATTAAATCAAGCAGAGTTAAATCAAATATCACCTGGATTTTTGTCAATGAAATGTCGCCTTTGTTCTCACGATATAATGTTGGTTCAAGAATAATGAGCTTTACTAATTCAGTCGATCCAGTTATAAACTCATTTGCCATTGATACTAAAAACGCTCCTTTATGGCTAAGAACAGTTAGCAGTTTGTCCATCTTTCTTACTACAATTTTATGCTTGGTAGTGACAATCTTGTTGCGACAGTTTGACAGAAATTATTTCGTTTATTCGATTGAGTTGTTCTTAAATTGCAAAAGACGAGAAAAATTAACTGTGGGTATTTTTATTGGAAGAGTTACAGTTTTGGGTGCTTTCATTGGTGGGTTGTTCATAATTGTATTCTCATTACTTTTTACACTGGTACCTATTCCGTTTCAGTACATTCTTGACATTTGCTTTCTTCTCGCATGTGCTACTTGCTATATGTTTCTTTGGTCTCGTTTTGTCATTTTGATCAAACGTCGCAGGAGTGATTTGACGATGCGTTTTCAAACGCTATTGATATTGCCCTCAATATTATTCGGACTGGCAGCTGGTGTTTTGATTGTCCTTTTCAAAGATGAAACCTATTTGCAGAAAAAAGCGTCCATGGCTTACAATAAAATTGGAAAATTTTCAGCGGTTAATTTAAAAAAAGCAAGTTTTCCAAAATACTTGCCATAGATCCGCTTGTGCTTTATGAGAAAAATCATAGCCAGAAGGCTGGGTAACTGAATCGATGTAAAACCTAGCTCTGATTGCAACCAAACATCAAACTCAATAACCTATCCACTTCATTAAGTTACTGAAATTGAAAAGACGGAAGATATATAAATTGACAAACAAAAAATCTGAAAAACAATTTTTGAATGCTCTCAAACAAAGTTTGTAGTTAGCTGCTCTCAAACAAAGTTTGCAGCAATTATATTAGTCCCGTGTCAAAATTACCTTAATTAACCGCAAACTGATGCAAGATTAAAGGGGGGTATTGTCTACGGTGGTTAAAACGATGTAAGATTAAGGGGTATGGGGGATTTTTGATCCCCCAAAAATTACCCCGCAAAAAAGATGAGCATATATTCTGTTTTGGACCCCCCGCGTCTTTTACGCACCCAGTTACAAATTATATGTTTTTATATAGCACGTTACTACGTGAAAAAACAGCACGTGTGCCTGGGGTCGTAAAAGATATAAGTCCACTAAGCTGGGAGGCCAAAACAGAATAGATCCAAAGATGTAAGATTAGGGGGTCTTTTCCGTTTGTGCCCCCCCCCCCAGCTTAGTAGGTGCATATAATTTTACATAATGAATTACTATTTAATTGCACGTGCTCTGTTACTGGGGGGTGCATAACGTGCTGGGGGGCATAAACGGAAAAGATCCGATTAGGGGGTAATTTAGGGTGTAAACTGATGTAAGGTAAAGTGGCTAATTGGGGTAATGGGGAGCAGATTCATACAGATGGACCATCAAGATTTGGGCAAGCATTGATGGTTTTGGTTGCTAAGGGGATGCGGCTGAGGGTACAGAGGAAGCGGGTTCAAGAGTGCCATTCTTCGAGTATGGGGGCTACAACAATGAAATATTAGGGCCTCCAAGGGGATAACCCCAATTACTCATCTACATTTGCATCATTTTACTCCCAAAGTTACCCCCTGCTTCTGCATAACTTTACCCCCGCACCAAATATCCCCTCAAAAAGATGTGGTGTGGCGAGTTTGTTGAAAATTTCCCCGATTGCTCCCTTAATCTTATACCTTTTTGATGTGAAAATGCGACACGGGGTGCTGAAATCTTATTTCATGCAGTTTTTCCGCTTCACTGAATTTTTATCTGACCCTTTTGACTTTGTCCTCAAAAATGGAATAAAACGGTAAAACCCGGAATGATTCAAGTTTTCGCTTGGGGCTCACTGTTCCCTAAGTAGGCAATTCACCAAAGTTGGAGATTCACCATTGAGATATGAATTCATGATGCATAGGGTTGCTTCCTAGTGTTTGACTACTCTTCCTTTAAGCCCCCAAACTTAACCCCCTCCCCCCACTTCCACCCCCATTTCACTAACACCTCTCCGCCTCATTCCGCCCATATCCCTGAACAGAAGCCAACGCACGCGCTCAACACACTCCTCCTGGTCTCCTCCTGATTCTCCTCCTCCCCCTCCTCCTCCATTTGCTGCGCAGCTAGCTATTGGCAAAGCCAACTACTCGCCAGTCGATTGAGAGCAATCTGCCCGACGTTAGTTGGTTTTGCTATAAACCTCCAAAATATGCGAATTAAAATCAATAATTCTCAGCAAGTCATAGAATACGGATTCTGTTCAGTCAAAACTTTAGTACAAAAAACACAAGTTTGTATTTTACTTACTGCAAACTTTTCAAAGTTGATATTAAAGTACGCAAAAAACCATATCCACAAATTGTTCTTTTGATTACTTCAGTTTATAATCAATAAACGTTAATTCGTCCTATAGCACACTAAACAACAAAAAAGCCAAAGAGCAGAAAAAAAGAGCCAGGAAAACAAAGCTTACTTTACTTTTCATAAAACTGTCCTAGCAAACATTCAAGTATCTCCTCTTGGTAATGCAACCCATAGAAAAAAATCTGAAAAAACAATTGCAAAAGAAACTTCGGTTTTGAAATCCACAAAAAATAGAAGACATAAGGCTACAAACAGCACAAAGATAGGACAAATTTTCCTCGCAAACAATGCACACCCCCTGAGAGCTTATCAACTGATTAAAAGACCCTTGTCAACAGAAACACTCTTGATTTCAAGAAATCTCAACGGGTCTGCGAAGATAAAGGGGCTGCTATGGCGCCAGACAGATGAAAAGAAGTAGCCAAGACTTTGGAAGCTGAAAAAAATAGCATCAGAAATTAATTTGGTTTATTTCTTTTGTTGGAAAGACTGGAGTAGCTTCAATTGAAATCAGGATGCACTTTGGACCGAAGCAAATGGGATATATCAAAGCAATAGAGATCGTCGAGCCAAAAGACAATTTATTCAGACTTGTTCAAACTAAAACTTTTTGAAGTCGTTAGATAGCAGCCAAAGCAATTCGATAACTTCATACATTGCAAAACTGTCACTTTATGTCAAAGAGGAATGGACTGAGAGGGCGACTGAACGTTTCAAAGTCTCTACAACGCAGTGCACCTAATATTGCAGACAAGGAAACACCGATCACCAATTAGCGCAGCTTTTGTTAGGCAGGGCACATTGCAATAACCTAAATAGAAAAGACTAACATGAGAGAGAAATTCTCCAGCAAGAGTTCTTTGCCAGAGAAATCAGAAATAGGTTTAGGAAAACGAAGTAGAGATGAGCCAAATATTGGTACAATGAAGAAGAACAACTCATGCACCGATGGCTAACTTCCGATGAGAGCCAGCTTAAGGAAATATTTTCCTATTTACCCAAATTCCCGACCAGTTGAAGTCTAAAAATTGAAACACTTACTTGAAGCATTCAGCTGTCTTTTGACTTACCTTTGAAAGAGAGCAACCTAGATAAAAATCGTACGGCCATTATTAACCCAGTCGCCGCAGTGTCGGGGTTCTACGCTCAATCTGGCTGCCTTCAGTACCAATATTATTCAGCCAATCAATTAAAATCACTCCCAAATTAATGACAAGCGGTTGAGATCGAAATTGAGCTAGCTCTTAAAAGATTATATTGAAATTCATTGCAACTGGACTGCCACTTTTTTGTGAAATCTTGGAAAAAATGTCTCAATTTTACCAGAAAGACAGTACAGAAACAGCTGCCGCCTGACTGTCTGAGAGCACTCACACTGAAAATCAATCTGCTTGGTAGAAAAGATAATTCAAGTACTCAGTTCATGCTATACAGCAAAGGCTATCAGCATCTGTAAAAATTGACCAAAAAAAAGCAGACGTGATTTAGAAAAGAGGAAGGCTCGACAATCTTCTTTGACGGATTCGACTATCCAAATAGTTCAAAAGAATAAATGATAGTGCCGGGTCGAGAAAAATCGGAAAAATATGTAGGATAAGCGGTGAAAAGTTTGTACATAATTTTGCGGTGAAATGCAGTGAATGCTGTGAAATTATGCGAAAACATGTTAAGTTGTGAAATTACATATTTTAGCGGTGAATTGTGGTGAATTTTTGTAAGATCACCGCTTACTCTAGCGGTGAACTTACATAATTTCACCGCATTTTACCGCATTCATTGCTGTTCTCACAAAATTTTAACACTTTTTTCCGAACGGTGAGTTTATGTAAGTCCACCACTAAGTTAAGAGATGAATTTATGTAATCCCACCGCATTCACCGCTTATCTTATATATTTTGGACACTTTTGTTCAAAGCGGTGAATTTCTGTAATTTCACTGCTAAATTCAGCAGCAAAATTATGTAGTTTCACCGCTACCAGGCTATTAAGGTTTTTCTCACCGCATTCACCACCTGATTTATCTAATTTAACCGCATTCACCGCTTATCCTGCAAAATTTTCTGCATTCACCGCTTATCTTACATTATTTTGCGTTGAATGGTGGTGACACCTCGACCCGGGGTATACGGGAAGGAGAACTTGCTTCGTTAGCGAACAAATCTGTTTAGCGTTGGAAATACGAACTTTGACTTACTACCAAATGGTTTGCTGGCAATGATAACACTACTCGGTCAGCAGGAGTAAAAGGGGCACTAAGCATGTCAATAGCAAAGCAATGGAGCCCATCAGAAACAGGAAATTTCAAACTTTTATGTGAAAACTCGCCAATGGCCTTAATAGAAAAATAGTGAAAATTAGAACAACATTTTTGTCCCCATTCCAATTTACTGGAGACAACTTTGTGCAACCTTATATTTTAGCAAATGGTTTGCGTTACCTCTAGGCCATCAAACGACCACAATCACATCAAGTTTATTTAAGTTGCTAGTATCTGTTTATGGTGCAAAAGTGAACACATTAATTTTTGTTATATTTAGAAATTGGTCTATTCTACAGATCAGATATTTGTTAATAAGCAAAAGGTATATATTTGAGGAGCCTACTTTTATGCTGGTATTATCATTGCTTTAGCAACCTAGAGAAATCAGTTCAACTGCTTCACTATAAAAGATCAAATATTGACTTCAATCGGTTAATAAATTAACCAGTCAGAATTAGGTAAATATATTATTCAAAAATGATTTTCAGTTATCAATTGCTCTTACTGAATTGTTTGGATAGTGTAAAAGTTTGGTTTCTAGATTCAACTCAATTATTTGATAAGAGAAGTTGCCTCTCGTTTCAACCATATATTGATTGTTCATCATCTTTAGTCACTTGCTTCAAGTTTTTCCTGGACTTAAAATCTGAAAAAATAGGTCAGCTGATTTTCCTTGTACAAGTTAGCAACGGAATTATCCACAAATAAAACTTTACTAATTTAGGTAATATATTGATCGACACTTCTCGAAACACATTAGCTATGGCCTTAGTTATTGAAAAAGTTTTATTTCTGAAGGGTTAATTTCGCCTAGTTTAGAAACTGATCAAAAACTGTTATCATAAAAATTTGTAAAAGAAAAGAAAGTCCGTTAAGCTAATAAAAAATAGATCCTTTTGAGCATGTATGTTGATTCTTCAGAATAGTTTTTGCCAAATAAATTTTCTGTTTGAATATTTTAGCCAGTTGAGTACTCTTTCTTTTTGAAATTGTTCATAAAACGGCTGTTTCATGTTTTCTCAAAGTTTATGCTTAATCTTTTGTTGAGTCATTCAAGTCGTTATTTATTTTTCGTCTTCTACTAAAGCGAGGAGCAATTTTTTTATCAATGCTTGATAGAATTTTTGCTGTCAATTTAGGATTCTGAGTTATTGTTGGCTTTGAAATTTCCCACCAAGGTGGCATTCAAAAGTTTTAAAAGTTAGAGAGTTTCAAAAGTTAGTTCATGAGTTTGAATATTTGTTTCTACTGTTTAGAGTAAACCATCAGTCTTTTTCTGTTGTTTGACGCCTTTGAAAAATTGTTATTTTTTCTGCTTGAATTTTCAGCAAATTATTAAATTGCTGATCAATGCAAATGCTCTCTGGTCACAGAGAATTGGAGAAAAAATCTTAAGAAAGCACAAAAATTCTCCAGAAAAATGCAAAATATTCAAATGAGGACTGTCGATCTATGAAGTTAACATAACAAACAAATCTATCGTATCGGATTCAAAGCTATAGGTTTTCAAAATACAATTCAAAGAGCTCTAAAAATTGTTTTCAGCTATTACATCGCTATTAGTTAATATAAATCTATAGGTTATCAGCGTGGAGAATCAATTGCAGTTATCTCAGCAGTATAGCTGGCTGATTTAACAAATAATGCCAGACATCGTTCTCTCTTTCTCTCTCTCTCTCTCTCTCTCTCTCTCCGATGTTATTTTCAAATGAAATCCGGTACTCTCAAACTGTAGAACAAAAACAATCCATTTTGCAATAATTCTAAAGAATTTCAAAAGAAAATCTTAAACTACTCATAATTTTTTAAAAGAAACAGAAGATTAATGATTCTCACTGTTGAGAGTCTATATACTTATATCAAGCTCAGATTTATATTAGTCTCAGTAAAAGCTAAGATGATTTTTACAACTTTCTGTAATATATTCTGAAATTATAATTTTCCTTTATTGGCGAAAATACGACAACTCTTTGGAAAAACGAAAAAATCGCAGCGTTTTTTGTTTTTAATTATGTTAGATCTAATGTGTAAATATGTTTTTCAGCTCAAAATCAGTTAAAAAAAGACAAAACTTTTAATTGAAAAATCAAACAAAATTTAAAATAATTGAACTCAGTAAATCACAACTTAAAACTTAAACACCTATCATGTATATAAAATTTACACTTTTGAAGTTTTTTAATTGCTCTCAAACGAAATTAGAAGCAATTAATGTTAACGTGTTGGCTTTTATTATGGACTGTTGATCTATGAAGTTAACATAACAAACAAAATCTATCGTATCGGATTCAAAGCTATAGGTTTTCAAAATACAATTCAAAGAGCTCTAAAAAATTGTTTTCAGCTATTACATCGCTATTAGTTAATATAAATCTATAGGTTATCAGCGTGGAGAATCAATTGCAGTTATCTCAGCAGTATAGCTGCCTGATTTAACAAATAGTGCCAGACATTGTTCTCTCTTTCTCTCTCTCTCTCCGATGTTATTTTCAAATGAAATCCGGTACTCTCAAACTGTAGAACAAAAACAATTCATTTTGCAATAATTCTAAAGAATTTCAAAAGAAAATCTTAAACTACTCATAATTTTTAAAAGAAACAGAAGATTAAGGATTCTCATTGTTGAGAGTCTATATACTTATATCAAGCTCAGATTTATATTAGTCTCAGTATTAGCTAAGATGATTTTTACAACTTTCTGTAATATATTCTGAAAATACAATTTTCCTTTATTGGCGAAAAGACGACAACTCTTAGGAAAATCGAAAAAATCGCTGCGTTTTTTGTTTTTAATTATGTTAGATTTAATGTGTAAATATGTTTTTCAGCTCAAAAAAGTCAAAAAAGGACAAAACTTTTAATTCAAAAAATCACACAAAATTTAACATAACTGAACTCAGTAAACCACAACTTAAAACTTAAACACCTATCATGTATATAAAATTTACACTTTTGAAGTTTTTTAATTGATCTCGAACAAGATTAGAAGCAATTAATGTTAACGTGTTGGCTTTTATTATGGACTGTTGATCTATGAAGTTAACATAACAAACAAAATCTATCGTATCCGATTCAAAGCTATAGGTTTTCAAAATACAATTCAAAGAGCTCTAAAAATTGTTTTCAGCTATTACATCGCTATTAGTTAATATAAATCTATAGGTTATCAGCGTGGAGAATCAATTGCAGTTATCTCAGCAGTATAGCTGGCTGATTTAACAAATAATGCCAGACATCGTTCTCTCTTTCTCTCTCTCTCTCTCCGATGTTATTTTCAAATGAAATCCGGTACTCTCAAACTGTAGAACAAAAACAATTCATTTTGCAATAATTCTAAAGAATTTCAAAAGAAAATCTTAAACTACTCATAATTTTTTAAAAGAAACAGAAGATTAAGGATTCTCACTGTTGAGAGTCTATATACTTATTTCAAGCTCAGATTTATATTAGTCTCAGTAAAAGCTAAGATGATTTTTACAACTTTCTGTAATATATTCTGAAAATATAATTTTCCTTTATTGGCGAAAAGACGACAACTCTTTGGAAAAACGAAAAAATCGCAGCGTTTTTTGTTTTTAATTATGTTAGATCTAATGTGTAAATATGTTTTTCAGCTCAAAATCAGTTAAAAAAAAGACAAAACTTTTAATTGAAAAATCAAACAAAATTTAACATAATTGAACTCAGTAAATCACAACTTAAAACTTAAACACCTATCATGTATACAAAATTTACACTTTTGAAGTTTTTTAATTGCTCTCGAACAAAATTAGAAGCAATTAAGGTTAACGTGTTGGCTTTCATTATGGACTGTGGATCTATGAAGTTAACATAACAAACAAAATCTATCGTATCGGAGTCAAAGCTATAGGTTTTCAAAATACAATTCAAAGAGCTCTAAAAAATTGTTTTCAGCTATTACATCGCTATTAGTTAATATAAATCTATAGGTTATCAACGTGGAGAATCAATTGCAGTTATCTCAGCAGTATAGCTGGCTGATTTAACAAATCATGCCAGACATCGTTCTCTCTTTCTCTCTCTCTCCAATGTTATTTTCAAATGAAATCCGGTACTCTCAAACTGTAGAACAAAAACAATTCATTTTGCAATAATTCTAAAGAATTTCAAAAGAAAATCTTAAACTACTCATAATTTTTAAAAGAAACAGAAGATTAAGGATTCTCACTGTTTAGAGTCTATATACTTATATCAAGCTCAGATTTATATTAGTCTCAGTAAAAGCTAAGATGATTTTTAAAACTTTCTATAATATATTCTGAAAGTATAATTTTCCTTTATTGGCGAAAAGACGACAACTCTTTGGAAAAACGAAAAAATCGCAGCGTTTTTTAATTTTAATTAAGTTAGATTTAATGTGTAAATATGTTTTTCAGCTCAAAATCAGTTAAAAAAAAGTCAAAACTTTTAATTGAAAAATCAAACAAAATTTAACATAATTGAACTCAGTAAATCACAACTTAAAACTGAAACACCTATCATGTATATAAAATTTACAGTTTTGAGGTTTTTTAATTGCTCTCGAACAAAATTAGAAGCAATTAATGTTAACGTGTTGGCTTTTATTATGGACTGTTGATCTATGAAGTTAACATAACAAATAAAATCTATCGTATCGGATTCAAAGCTATAGGTTTTCAAAATACAACTCAAAGAGCACTAAAAAATTGTTTTCAGCTATTACATCGCTATTAGTTAATATAAATCTATAGGTTATCAGCGTGGAGAATCAATTGCAGTTATCTCAGCAGTATAACTGGCTAATTTAACAAATAATGCCAGACATCGTTCTCTCTTTCTCTGTCTCTCCGATGTTATTTTCAAATGAAATCCGGTACTCTCAAACTGTAGAACAAAAACAATTCATTTTGCAATAATTCTAAAGAATTTCAAAAGAAAATCTTAAACTACTCATATTTTTAAGAGAAACAGAAGATTAAGGATTCTCACTGTTGAGAGTCTATATACTTATATCAAGCTCAGATGTATATTAGTCTCAGTATTAGCTAAGATGATTTTTACAACTTTCTGTAATATATTCTGAAAAACATTTTTCTTTTATTGGCGAAAAGACGACAACTCTTTGGAAAAACGAAAAAACCGCAGCGTTTTTTGTTTTTAATTATGTTAGATTTAGTGTGTAAATACGTTTTTCAGCTCAAAAACAGTTAAAAAAAGACAAAACTTCTAATTGAAAAATCAAACAAAATTTAACATAATTGAACTCAGTAAATCACAACTTAAAACTTAAACACCTATCATGTATATAAAATTTACACTTTTGAAGTTTTTTAATTGCTCTCGAACAAAATTAGAAGCAATTAATGTTAACGTGTTGGCTTTAATTATGGACTGTTGATCTATGAAGTTAACATAACAAACAAAATCTATCGTATCGGATTCAAAGCTATAGGTTTTCAAAATAAAATTCAAAGAGCTCTAAAAAATTGTTTTCAGCTATTACATCGCTATTAGTTAATATAAATCTATGGGTTATCAGCGTGGAGAACCAATTGCAGTTATCTCAGCAGTTTAGCTGGCTGATTTAACAAATAATGCCAGACATCGTTCTCTCTTTCTCTCTCTCTCTCTCTCCGATGGTATTTTCAAATGAAATCCGGTACTCTCAAACTGTAGAACAAAAACAATTCATTTTGCAATAATTCTAAAGAATTTCAAAAGAAAACCTTAAACTACTCATAATTTTTTAAAAGAAACAGAAGATTAAGGATTCTCACTGTTGAGAGTCTATATACTTATTTCAAGCTCAGATTTATATTAGTCTCAGTAAAAGCTAAGATGATTTTTACAACTTTATGTAATATATTCTGAAAATATAATTTTCTTTATTGGCGAAAAGACGACAACTCTTTGGAAAAACGAAAAAATCGCAGCGTTTTTTGTTTTTAATTATGTTAGATTTAATGTGTAAATATGTTTTTCAGCTCAAAAACTGTTTAAAAAAAGACAAAACTTTTAATTGAAAAATCAAACTAAATTTAACATAATTGAACTCAGTAAATCACAACTTAATACTTAAACAACTATCATGTACATAAAATTTACACTTTTGAAGTTTTTTAATTGCTCTCGAACAAGATTAGAAACAATTAATGTTAACGTGTTGGCTTTTATTATACAAAATTTTTGCTGAGCAGATGTCACTTTTCGAGTAACCTTTGCGCCCTTGTTACAATTCAAAGAATTTGAATTGTATTTGGGCGCTGTCTTTTTTTTAAAATGTTTTCACACATTTTCATGATTTTTGGAGTCAAATTGGAGTGGTGATTTTGGTCACGCCGAAACAGGAAGTGGAGCGAAAAAACGAGTGGTTTTGCGGCGTGAAATTTTTTCACTCTAATTTTAAAGTAGAGTGAGAAAACGGTGTTTGAACAAAAATTCGTTTTCTCGCTAGTGGTTTTTTGTTCACATGCGGCAATTTCACTTTGATTTTTAATGTTTTTTTCGATTTTTTGGATCTGATTTTTTTCTAAATGGTTTTTCCAATCCATTCATGTTTCATTCCAGGTCTAGTTCTTTTGTTTAGTCAATGAAAAGTTTTTGAATTGTACGTCAAGACTTGTCCTGCTATGTTTTTTTTTGGTTTTGCGTCATCTAATTTTCTCTCTCATTCAAATTGTCGGCAGATCTTCTCAAGTCGTGGAAGTTGACTACTAAAAATAAAATGAAAAGTGCTCCAAAATTTTGTTATTTTAAATTTTATTAGTGATTATAGTGGTATATAATAGCCTCAATTAGCGTCATTTAAGGCATCCTTAGTGATTTTAGCCCCCCGCCCCCACCCGTCTGAAGTAGTTTGCAATAGATTAGAGCTCCCACTATATGTTCGAAAGCAATTCTTCCGACGTTAGTCGGTTATGTACGAAATATTGGTTCCAGTTCAACGATTTTTGTTCAGTTTCTACGCTCAGGTGTTTAATCTTGGGTCTCTTCTTTTATCTGCTCAATAGTGTTTCAGTAGGGCATTGGGGCTGATTTGCTTCCAAGATCGGTTAATGAGGAAATGGAATCAATTTAGTTTTCGTAGTCTATCATCTTCTTCTCAGTTGCAGAATATTGTAGAGCTTTCTGATGCTGAATAAAAAAATGTTTTGATCTTCAGAGCTGCATAAGGACAAAATTTTTTTACTCTATTTGTGCACGTAGTGCATAGCACTGTGGGAAGCAAGTTTCAATTTCTGAGCTTGTTCATTTATCTCTAATGATGAAATTGCTGAAAATTTTGCAAAGCTGCACTTTGGTGGACGTCGAATATCTTCATTTGCCTGACAATTCTTCTTCAACTAAACTGCAGGAGTTTCAAATCATTGATGTTTTTCATGATTACCTTAATTGCGGTGGATCAATTGTTTCGTTTGGTGCCCTACGCGAGTTCGATAAAGATATTAAACGGAAAGAAACCGTTCATTGAGCAGTATTTCGAGTATGATGGTCCAGAAGTTCAACTGTCTCAAGGATTTTATTACCAAGATGAGAACACTAAAGAAAGTGGGTTTGATCCGTACAAGACACCGAGAACTAATCCTTTTACGTTTAAATTTCAAGTTGAATATCGCAACGAACCGTGTCAAATCCCATACATCGGATTTTTCCCAATCTGGTACCCAATTATACCTGGAATCACATTAATGCATATGTTGCATTTCAATCAAGAGCACTCTGAAAAACCATCTCGGTTATGCGCTGTAATTCTAATTATTATAACAATTGTAACAACAGCTGCAGAAGAAGGAATTCGTGTGTTCCTATTCCAGATTGGAATTGGTGTCATCAGTTTCCCGTGTTTGTCTGTTTATTCCTTGATCTGTTTTAAGCTAAGAGGAGAGTTCAAAGAATTTGTGAAAGGATTTGAACAGTTTGTGGAGCGACCATCACGATCTATTGTTTCCTCGGGTAGGTGATATCTCAGGTGATACCTTCTTTTAATTGCTCTCAAATGAAATTGTGGCCGGTTTTTCATTTCATTTGATTATTTTGATTTGTCCTCCTCAAAAATGGGAAAAACAGATAAAATGCAGAGATCATTAAGTTGCTTTGCAGCCCTATTACAGCTCTACTAATTTGTAAGTGCAAATTAGTGCAGCGGCTGAGGAAACACCCTCCTTTTTCCCTCACTCCTTAACCGCTCATCTCATTTAACCTCTAACCTCCCCCCTCGAGACCCTCCACTCTCCTCCACTCCGCTCAAACTCCAATCCTTGCTCCAAGCAGCCCGCTCCTCCATAATGCAGTCACGAAATAGTATTCTCAACGTCTACCCAAAACAGGCTTTTACTTGAGCCTATAACACTCGCCGTCATTACGACGCAGAGGTATACCCCAAAATTCTCGCCTTATTAAAAATAGATACATTAAATGAACGAAATTAGGAGACAAGCTTTGTATCTTTTTTTGCGAAAAGGGTTGCGCCATTTTTGCGAAATAGATATACTCTAAAATTGTAAAATAGATGACAAGTCTTGTAGCACGTTTCCCTCATTTTAGGTATCTATTTTTCGCATTAAAAGAATCTCTAAACCGCAATCGAGTCTAATTAAACGCGCGTTTTGAGCATGCAAAAGTGATTTAATACTTTTTACAAAGCACTTTAATAAAGAATTAACTAAAGCTTTTAAAACTTTAAAGTGATTTGAATACAAACAGCCTTAAAGTCAAAGTAATTTAGCAGTATTAGTAGTAGTAGTTTGTTTTTATTAACTTATTTCACTGTATCAACCGTTCAAATAGAGCTAGAATCTTTTTATGGGTTTTTGTTCACGTTAAATTTCTTAAAACTGTGTACCTTTCCGAATCCACCTTGTACCAAAAAATTTAATAGACGTCTGTAAAACTTTAAACAGGCACAATAAAATGTTGATTCAAGGTTCGCATATGAAGAATTCACCAGATGTTAATAGGTTACGTTTGAATTTTGTCTTTATATGCTCTTGAACGAAATTTGCAGCAATTATTGTAAAAGTGCTGGTCTAGTTTTTGCAAAATTGCGTAGTCGCTCGAGAGCACTTTTTCCAACATTCGTCGGTTCTGTTTATTTGGTTAATAAAATCCAAATGATCAGACGAGGTCGACCCTGAGAACAATTAACCACAGGTATATGCTGCATGTCCTCAGGTTGGCCCACAGTAAATCTCATCGATGTATCATCGAATTTGCATAAAAAGTCAATCGACGGCTCATCGAGGGTTCATTACCACTTTCTCTCTGATCATAAAAAATCCATCGATAGCAAAGCTGATTTTCACTGGTTCATAGAAAAACCATAGATAAGAATATACTGGGTCATGGAAAATACATCGATGGGATTTTACTGAGTCATATAAAATCGATCGACGGGAACTCACTGTTTCATAGAAAATCCGTCAAAATTTAGGTTCAAAAACGTCAAAACTGGTTAAAAAACGTCAACAAAAATCCGAAAAATGTCAAAATAGTTCAGAGGAGCATCAAAAAGGTTGAGACAGAATACTGTCAATTTTTGCTCACATTTTTGAGGTCATAGAAAGGCCCAGGAATTGACGCCATTCTCGTGCTACCCATTGCTGACACTGTTGTCTGACTCCTTCAATTTCTCTGGTCCAGCCGAGAGAAGTCACTAGTTTTTTAACAATCTGAATTGGCGTTAAGATGGCAACACACAATAAACATCAGCTCCACACTCAACCCTACCCAGCCAAGATTTTTGATCGGAAATGAGCTAGCTGTCAGATCCTCCCTTCAGAACCCCCTCTCTTTCTAGACACTTCTCACCCTTCCCATAATTTTTCACCAATATTTTAGTGTACTTAAACTGTAATGGACATTCACTGTTCTTATCGGGGTAAAAAACTCATTCAATGAAAAAAGAAACATTTTTTAGTTCAATAGTAGTAATGAGGTCATATATAGGGGGTCAGTTTGAATAAGGGTGGATTGCATTGAGAGGAGTTGTAGAACAGTTCCCAAACTCTGTTGGTATCTTTTCTGGTTCAGTTCCCCAGCTTAGTGGTCGTGTATCTTTAACGCACCATATTTAAGTAATTCGAAAATTTCATTTGAGATTCATATTTTCATGAAAATACTGATCCATCTATGGAACTATGAAGTTACAATATTTCACCGATGATTTTCAAATTTTCGTATATTATCTATAATCCATCGATGGAATTCAATGTGAGCCCAACCCGGGTCTCTAAGGCTACTTATACAAATACTTTCAGTGTTGGAAATCCAGATCACCCTGACCGCTATCAATGTTTGCGTTTTATTCCCTTTTGCCCACCGCCGCGTTTTTTATGCCTCAACCTACAATTAATTAGTTTTTAAATAGCATGTTACAAGGTATCAATAAAACACGTACGCTTGCGGGTGTAGAACTATATGACGACTAAGCCTAAACAGGAGGAGGACAAAACATATAAGATCCAAAAAAAATCAAGCAACATTGTAGACCAGTCCCTTCAGTCACTTTTTTCTCCTGATTTTTGCTCAGATTTCTTGTTTTATGGCAATCACTCCCGGAAGATTAAGCCGTGAAACTGGTTGGGTGTTAAACAAATTTAATTCCAAAAATTAAAGTTTGAGCCAAAGTGCAATCTGTTTTTTTTATGACTGATTTGTTGCTGCCAGATTAAAAATTGAGATATTAGATAGCGTCCATACCCCAAAAAAATTGTCTTTGTTGCGTTATTTGCGTTTTTATTTTTATAAGTAACAAGAGGTTTTTAAACCATGTGTTTGCTTCAGACGAAATTTAGCATTAAAAAAATTATTTTGAAAACTTTAATCAGCACTTAGAACATAAAAACACATAATCATCTTGGGTTTGTTTATTAGCGCTTTTTTGCCCATTTCATTCTCCCCTCTTCATTTTTTAATCTGACAGTTTAATAAATAAAAGTTTTTTGTCTGGACAAAATGAACAGCTGAAAGAAAACAGAACCTTTAAATTACCTCGAAAATTCTGAGCAAAAGATTGTAACTATTTCAAATCTTTGATAAAAAGGACGGACAAGGAATATACTGCTCTTCATCATTTCCATTAAAGTCGCTTATCAATAGACTATTTAAACTAACTTTCATTTCATTATTTGGAAAATTTGAAGTGATTCGCAGCCCATTATGTTTATAGAAAAAACCTACAGTTGACCGGAAACGAGGCCCAAAAAATTTTTGAGCAACGATTAGTTCAACTTAAAATCAGATACTCGGATATTATTAGACTTATAATCAGATATTTTTCACCAGGAAAACAAAGAAAAATGCAAAAGAGAATAAAAAGCACAAATATTTGTCAAAGAGATGGTCTGGTTTGTTGGATTTTGAGAAAGAATTTTGAAATGTTTTGTAATATGAAAATGAGTTTTGAAAAGTAAAATTAAATATTTGGTGATAGTAACAGCTGTGTCTTGTCTGTTTATTGAATGAGTACAATTTAAATGTTTATGCACTGTTTTCAGGTAAAAATTTTGGTTGATCCACCACAACAATCCCACTTTCCAAATTTCACCCCAACTTTCTTCCAAAGTCAACAGAATATGTGGAAAAAACTCTAAGCTATAACAGTTGTCAGCTAAAGTTTTACAAATTGACTGAAGATCGGTTTCATTTATATGACATTTTTTTCGATGGAGAAAACTATATAAATTTCAATTTTTAACTCAAATATTTGTTGTCGGACTTAAAGTAAATTGACTTTACAGAGAGAAGAACTTATTGTTTTCTGTCATATCTCAATTAAAGATAGATTAAGGGTGTTTTAGTTAATATTTATAAATAGCTCAAATTTACTTTAGCTCAGTTAAAGTAAACGTTTTTAATTAAAGTAATTTTTTGCATGCAACACAAAAGTAAATTTTTCTCATCATTTTATTTAGGGTCCCACCTGACTCGATCATCATCAGTTGAGGAAACGGCCTGTTCTGAGCCTGAAAGAATGTCAACCCCTATTGTGTCCTCTAACAATAACGGCCAGGACAATATTGAAGTAGCTCCAACTCAGCCCAACTCTGCGCATCATGTAAAACAGAGATCAAAAAAGAGGAAAAGGAGGAGAATTAGAAGAAGAAGAAGTGACCCCAATATAGCATCTTACAGTATGTATCGAATACCAGACAGGAATGAACAGAACAGTTCAACTTCCACGAAATACCACATCGAAGAAAGGACATACCTAACGTATTACTAGATGGCGAAATGGAGTCAGTACACTGAAAAAAAAATATTATGAAGCGCGGACATTCTCAAGATAGGCGCAGATTCGACCTAAATAAAAAATACCCAAGCTACAAACCATTTTTGAACCATGCCATAACCATTAGACAAGTAAAAATTTTTCTGTTCTATAAGAACTAATTTGTAGCTTCACAACATCTTAAAGATTGTTGTTTTACGCAAATCAAAAATCAACGAAAGACCAAAGTGTTATGTGTTTTAACCTACCAAATGAGTCAATCTGCACCTATCAACTCAAGATAGATGTCGACGCGATGTGAAACCCAAAAACTATTTTGAAACTAAAGCAGCAAGTACGAACCCAAAAACACTTATGCTAAGGCAGACACTGCGAGAGCTCCTTTTACAGTAGTAATGTTGAGAGCGAGGTCTACTCATTTCTGCACGCTAAGTAGACTCTGCAAGTTCTGCATTCCTATCAGTAACCGACTTTATCGTTTTTACAAAAACGGACATCATCAATTATAACGATACCATAATAATATGCTGGAGTCTTATAAGTACTCATGGTAAAACTATCTAAGAGAGACTGAAAGTTTAATTTAGATTCCTAATTATTTAAAGCTGAATAGAGAATTTTGCGACACCGATTAGTTTAATTCACGAAGTAGATTTCCGTCTACTGTAATAAACTGCTATGAGACAAAATGAAGGGGATTAGAACATCTCCTATCCACAGTAAAACAGAGAATTTATTCTCTTTCTGAAGATTAAAAATTTATATATTTCAAATTTTTGGAAAACGCAGCCATTTTGTTAGCAGGATTACGAACACTGTAGCGCAACAACCCCGATGAGGCGGGACGAGTTTTGGCACGTTAGAGATTGAAGCTGTTAAAGCTCAAAAGATATTTGAGAGAATAAGAATTAATTATAGGAGATTCAAAAGAGAAGAAAATTGTGAAGATTTTAGCAAAAATCAGCGGTATATATAGTCTAAAAAATAAATATAACATTTACAGTGTACATTTGTTAAAAGGTTAACGTATCAAAAATCAGGCGATTTTGGGGCGTATGAGTGGGCGTCATTTCATTATTACATGCAAAAATTTATTTCACTTGAGATGGTTCGCAAAGTTGCATTTCCTATTCAATATTAGTAGATAAATATCAATATTCGACAAACATACAGATCTAAACTGATTTACATTCATTTTCTAAATTGTGAGCTGCAGCTGTCGTTATAAATCTGGTAAGTTTGTTTTCTTTCTGAGTTTATCAACATAAGTTAAGTTTCTAAGCTCTAAGATATTTTCTAAGTTCTTTTCTGTGCTCCAATACCCCCACTCAGATTGTTGCCGCTAGGTTAGAATCTGGATTCGCCCAATAGTTGTTCTCGATGTTTTTCTACTTTCTGCTGTGGCAAAGCTTTTGTCAGAAGATCTGCTGCCTTTTGATCTGTTGGCGTGTAGATCAATTTGATTGAGTTGTCATCAACTCGTTCTCGGATAAAATGATACTTCGTGTCGATGTGCTTGGATCGTTTGTGAAGCACCGGGTTAGTTGCAAGTTTTATGCAACTCTGGTTGTCCTCTCCAATGGTTGTGGGCTCAAACTGTTCGTACCCCAGTTCTCTAAGAAGACCACGCAAGAAGATGGCTTCTTGCACCGCGGCAGCTAAACCCTGGTATTCTGCCTCACAAGATGAGAGTGACACTGTCGGTTGCTTCTTGACTTGCCAGCTGGCAGATCCCCCACTGTCTCCCAGCTTGAAATAGTATCCTGTGGTCGATCGTCTATCGTTTACATCTCCACTCCAGTCTGCATCTGTTTCGCCAACTAGAGTGCTGTTGCTGGTTGATGGGAAAAAGAGTCTAAGAGATTTAGTATGTTGTAGGTATCTCAACACGCACTTGCCATCATTGAAATGCTCAACAGTTGGGTCATTCATGAAGCGTGATAAGACATTTGTGATCCACATGATATCTGGTCTAGTTTGCTTAGCTAGGTAAAGTAATGAACCTACTAGACTTCTAAACTCATGTGAATCTACTCTTGCTGAATCTTCCTGAGCTACTTCAAGTTTTAGGTTATTTTCTGCTGGCGTTTTGCTTGGTTTGCAGTCTTGCATATTGAACTGTTCTAAAATGTTTTGAGTGTACTTTTCTTGATCTAAAGTTATTCCTTTTTCTGTTTTCAGAATTCGCATTCCAAGAAACCATTCAAGATCTCCTCTGTCGTCCATTTTAAACTCTGATTCTAGTGAACTTTTCAATTTGTCGATCTCAGTTTGACTGTTTCCTGCTATGACTAAGTCATCAACCCAGGTTAGAACATAAAGTTTGTCATTTTCTTTGTTTTTTAGAAAAAGACAGTAATCGTGTTTACTTCTCTCAAAACCTTGCTGAATTAGAAAATTTGAAAGCTCCTGATACCAATTTTTGGCTGCTTGCTTCAGTCCATATATTGATTTTTTAAGCTTACAAACTAACTTGTTGCCATTGCTGTCTAATTTTTCAAAACCTTTTGGTTGCTCTAGATAGACTTCTTCGTCTATTTTAGGATGCAAATAAGCTGCTTTTACATCCATTTGTTTTAAAAGAAGTTTTCAATAGCTGATAAAGCTAGTAGAATTTAAAAGGTTTCAGGTTTGCTTGTGGGAGCAAAGGTATCCGAATATTCAATTCCCTCAATTTGTTTGAAACTTTTTGCTACGTAACGAGCTTTAAACTTATCGATATTTCAGTTTGAATCATGTTTAATTTTGTACACCTATCGGCCAGGAATAATATTTTGTCCTTTTTCTTTCGGAACTAAATCCCAAGTTTGTGTTTCATTTGAACTTTCTATCTCTGTTTTCATTGCCTCAAGCCATTTGTCTTTTTTGTTCAGAATTAATAGCGTTTTCAAAGTTTTCAGGCTCGGTGAAATTTTTTGTTATTGTGGTTTGAACAGCATGAGAATAGCTTTTACCAAAACGTTCCGGAGGCGCTCTAGACCTATCAGTTCGCTTAAGTTCTCTATCTTGAGCTGCTTCCTTTCTCAATCTTTTCATTTCATCGAACTCTGACCAAAGTTGGAAGGTCTTTTGGTCTCCTGAGGGAATTGCTATTTGACCTAGCTTACCTATTATCTGCAGTCTTGAGGGTGGTTTTACTTTTTTCTGTTGCGAATTTTTGACAGGTACTGGAATTTTTGAAGGCTTTCTTTCTATGTTTTTTACTGCAACATTTGGATTAAACTGTAGATAAATTTTGGATTTTGGTTTGACGCTAGGACTTGGTTTTTCTTCTTTAATTTCTTGATCAACTTCAGTTTCTGTATTGTTTTCACTTTCTTGAACGCTCTCTGTTTCAGTTAATTCAACCTCTGAACTTAACTCACTTGAGTTGCTTGTATCCTGAAGTTCTTCTCTTCCTTCTTCTAAGTCTAAATATAGAAAGCTGTCTTCTATATCTTCGGTTTCATTATGAAAACCTGGTAGATTGTTTTCATTGAACTTAACGTTTCTAAAAGTGAAAATTTGCCTAGTTCTTATGTTTTGCAACAAATAATCTGTTGTGTTATCAGAGTAACCAATGAACAGGCACATTGTTGCTTTTGGATCAAACTTTGATTTCTTACTGGCATCACGATTTTTTGAATAGGCTACACAACCAAATACTTTTAGATGGTCGCTTCTTGGTTTTCTACCGAAAAATTTTTCGAAGGCTGATTTTGTATTTTTGTCTTTGACAACTAAATTTCTAGCATAACATGCTGTATCTACTGCTCGAACCCAATAGCTTTTTGGCAATTTTGAATCTATTAGAAGGCATCTTGCAGCCTCTACTACTGTTCTATTGAAACGTTCTGCAACACCGTTTTGCTCTGGTGTTTCAGGAACTGTGAACTCACGAGCTATTTCTTTGCTTATGCAAAATTTTTTAAAGGCCTTGTTTTTGTATTCTGTTCCATTATCAGTTCTCAAAATTTTTGGTCGGCCATATTGTGCAACATACTCTCTGAAAGTTTGCAATGCCTGCGTTTTGTATTTCATAAATTTTACTACTGCGTAGCCACTGAATTCGTCTATGAAACTAATTGCATATCTGTTGCCACCTATACTTGATGGACTAACTGGTCCAATAACGTCAGAGTAAACTCTCTAGTTTTTGAGTTGCTTTGTTATCGCTCGCTTTGGAACAGGCTTTTTCGAAATTTTTCCCAGAGCACAAGTTTCACAAAAATCTGAAGCTTGGGAAGCTTCGTCTGTTGTATTTGCTACATCTCTAAAGTTCAAATGTCCAAGTCTTTTGTGCCAAAGTTTTGCTTGACACGTGCCCCCACTTAAGTTTGAAAAGTGGTGCTTATTTTCTTTTCTGTATGGTAAGAAGAACAATTTGCCTCTCCTTATCAGTCTGAAGCTTTCTTTGCTTCTGAGTTTTAGAACTGACTTAGCTTTTGTATGAAACAATTCGTGTTGCTTTTGAACTAAACTTGAAACTGAAATTAAGTTTGTTTTGTACTCTGGTACATGCAGAACTTTTTCAAAAGTCAACTTATGTAGCACACCATTAGTGTCTCGTGCTTCCACATCTACATCTCCTATTCCTTCAACTTTTGTTTTCCCTCCATCTGGATTGTTAACTGTGGTTTGGTTTCTACTTTTTGGTAATTTTTAAACCAAGTTTTATCTATCATCATGTGATCAGTACTGCCTGAATCTACTACTAAATCAGTTTTTGAAACTTCAAATGAGCTCTCAGCGCTTAAACTAGATGCTAAGCCTTTATGAGGACTTTTTTGTTGTTGTTTACATGCACTTGCTAGGTGGCCTTTAGCCTTGCATATACTACATACAGCGTTGTCTTTTTTGTAACAACTAGCTGCTAAATGTCCGGGTTTGTTACATACAAAACACAATCTAGGGCCTTTGGAACTACTAGGCTTAGAAAAAGTCTTCCTAGGATGTGATTTGAATGAAGAGTGTATACCAATTTGATGAGAAGCATTCTTTGCTGACATGGAAACGTGCTGATCCTCCTCCACATCATCTCTCTGTCTGCGGCTCTCCTCAAAGTTGGTGAGACGCTTCCTCAGTTCCACAAAGTTCTCTGCAGGATTGAAGCTCTCCTGCACCACAAAATGCTCGTCTCGTTGTGGAAGTCCGTTCAATACCATTGCATTAAACAGCGTCTCAGAAAGCTCCTCACCAGCATGATGCAATCGGGTGACCAGTTCTTGCGTTCTGATGAAGTACTGGTGGATGGCTTCGTCCTCTCGAAGTTGTAGTCTGGCCAACTGCCTCATCAGACTTATCACTGTGGTAGTCTCGTCACTTCTGAAGCGTTGCTGGAGAAGTTGCCACGCTTTCTGGCCATCTCCAAGACCCTTGCTCTTCACACAGTCATGGCGGATGAGCATGAGGCTGCTGGCGTCTAGAGTCATCGCCAGGTAGCACCAGATCTGATTCTTGCGGCTCTCATCTTCCTGTACAGCTGTAGCTCTAGCTTGAGTCTGTGCCTCGTGTTCTCGCGTTTGCGCATCATTGGCATCTTCCCTCAGTGGTGCTGGCCTGACAGGTAGCTCAACTGTGTCTGTGAGCGTTTCGAAGAGGCCCTTGGCTTGTGCAAAGGCAGAGAAACGAGTGCTCCATGTTGGGTAGTCCTCAGCCAACCCGCTAAACGTCATCCACTTCAAACTATTGTTTGAAGGTTCCATTATGAAGTTTAAACTTCAACTTTTCTTTCACAATTTCTGATTTAGCATTTATTTACGAGGGAAACTCAAATTTTTATCTTAAAACTCTCGTCAATCTAGAAGAGCTAAAACTGCCAACACTGACACCACAATCTCAACCAAAACTCTGTTAGCGTATCAACGGTCTGATGGCTGGGCCCATAACCTGTTAGCAGGATTACGAACACTGTAGCGCAACAACCCCGATGAGGCGGGACGAGTTTTGGCACGTTAGAGATTGAAGCTGTTAAAGCTCAAAAGATATTTGAGAGAATAAGAATTAATTATAGGAGATTCAAAAGAGAAGAAAATTGTGAAGATTTTAGCAAAAATCAGCGGTATATATAGTCTAAAAGATAAATATAACATTTACAGTGCACATTTGTTAAAAGGTTAACGTATCAAAAATCAGGCGATTTTGGGGCGTATGAGTGGGCGTCATTTCATTATTAGACGCAAAAATTTAGTTCACTTGAGATGGTTCGCAAAGTTGCATTTCCTATTCAATATTAGTAGATAAATATCAATATTTGACAAACATACAGATCTAAACTGATTTACATTCATTTTCTAAATTGTGAGCTGCAGTTGTTGTTATAAATCTGGTAAGTTTGTTTTCTTTCTGAGTTTATCAACATAAGTTAAGTTTCTAAGCTCTAAGATATTTTCTAAGTTCTTTTCTGTGCTCCAATACATTTTTTGCATGATGCCTAGACCACTACCTTTTTTATTTTACTGGAAATCAATTTTTGATATTGAAAATCCTTTTAGTAAGGGTGTCTCAACCAACCCCCCCCCCCCCCCCACTTGCTCAAGTATGTTTGAATTTACTGCTCAATGCAATGGAGCAAGCTCGGCTGCTCTCGGGTCAAGGGCAACTTTCGAAAAAAAAGTATCTTTTAGCGTTTCGAAACTAGGGGATTATATAATTGGGAGTTAAATTATAACGCAATTGATTTTTTGATATCATATATATCTTAGCTATATAAGGTGAGTGTCAGTTTTAGTTAATTTTATTTTTTCCGCATCGCCACGTAGTGATATAGAAAAATACCTATCACGTATATCACCCATAATAGCTCTTTTGCAAAAGTTGTCATTCAATATAGTAACTTGCTGAAAGAAGTGGTAGAAAATGCTAGAACTTTATAAAAACACCTTTCTTTGTGGTGAAAAACAACGTGTTCAAAATGGTATCACAAAATCAAATTGGATTGTAATAAATCTTAGTGATACCCGATGAACAGTTTAAGGGCCATTGTTACTGTTTTTGTCAACGATTCCTGTGAAAGCAGGTGTCCCGCAACAATTTTACTGCAAAAAATGAAGCTCACCTAAAATAGCATTAAACCCCAGTAATTCAAAAATCAAAGTCCGCTCTAATGAAAAGCCGCTAGCTCATCAATTATTTGCAGATCAATGTAAACTACAGCACCCATTTTATCTTATTTCGTCAAAATGTACTTCAAAATGGATTAACAGTTCAAGCATGCTAAATTTTCAGAAGTGAATTAGTTGCCGATTACAATTCAACATAAAACGACAAGAAGCAAAGTCAAACAAAAAAAAGTGCAGAAAAGATTTAACGGCATGAAAGAGTTCCAAAATACAGAAAACTAACAAGATTCAAAATCAATTATCTATTTCAGACTATTGGAAGACAAACAGTGCTTTTTTAAAAGAGAAATCGTATAACTTTGCGATAGAAAACATTTTCGCTTTATATTATCTTCTCAGGGAAACACTGCAACTAGCTTAAACAATTGAATCACTCCGAGGCCGTAGATTACTAAAAAATTCAACAAAGTATGGTTCTTAAAAGTTAAAAGGCGCGTGGTCTGTTCTCGACGTTTAGTAAAAAATTTGAATTAAAAACAAAAAGTTTCTCCGGTATTCGAAATGAAATATCCGGTATTTTTTATCTTTTCTTGAAATGAAACGCAGATGTCAATTACTGGATCAGTGGATAAAGAAGTTCTCAGATATCAGACTTGATATAAATGTCCAATACATTGGTGATCAGTAGATGTTTTTGTAATTTTCCACAAAGTTTTTTAAAAGTTGTCAATAATTTTAATAGAGAAGACAAAAAGTCAGTGAACCGTTTGTTTTCAAAAACAAAAAGCAAGTCTCGTCAAAATATTTTCATTTTGTCAATGAACCAGAGACTGTGTAACTTCTTTCAAACTTAATATCTCAAGAATTTTCATGAAAAAAATGCGATGTAGTTTTAAACCAAAAATCTTATTGATCTCCCTCATTTGTGACCAAAAACAATTTTTAAAAAATTTTCAATAACGCCCTGGTTGCAATAGGATATGCATTGAAACTAATATACAAATTTCCTCATCCAAAAAAAGAATCGCAGTTAAAGATAAAGATTGGAGATAGTCTCAGGAAAAGAAATCGGGATCAGCTAATATGCTGTTGTCACGAGCTCCGTAGTTGAACACAGCAAGTAGTTGAACTGTCTGATAATCAGCGACCCGATTGTGTGGGACGCAATGTGAAGATAACTTTTCCTAGACGCTTTAGTTGAGCTGAATCAATCTCTTGATGAATTAGAAACAAGCCCGAATTTTTATTGTATTCACCCAATGAGAGGGGAGTATTTTCGTAAGCAATGTCTTCCAACAGGAGGATACTTGAGCGCAGTTCATTAACGCGAGGAAATTAAAAAACGAGAGTTAAAAGGCTGAAGGAGAGAGGAAGAAACGTCAGATATCGGAGAAAACCTTAAGATCGGCAATAAGAATTAATCAGCAAACATTTAAATTTTAGATCAATATAAACCAAGATTGTTTGATAATGGAAACCACGCATACAAAAAACTATCGAAGACATAGATAACCAATTGTCTTCTGCCACAATTAAATAATACCACTTTTTCAATAATACCACTGAAGCCAACTAAGTGTCTTAACTTTTGGACGCCATTGTTTTAAAGAAAACTAACAGAAGAACTCCAGAAAAACCAATATAAGAACAATTTCATAGTTGTCAAGTAATAGTTTTTGATGCGGCTAGTATAGTGAAATAAATATCGCCAGCAAAAAAAAACACTGTCACAGCAGCATAGTGAGAAACTTGGCGTTCACGTACTGCCGCACGGAGATTACGCCGGCCTTGCTGTTGAGAAGTAGGATTCTCAATTTCCCTATACTTTTTTGACCCAAATGTCAACTCGCAACAATTTAATTTGTAAAGAACTATTTCCTAGACTTGCTATAGAATGCAATGCTTTCGTAATGTTTCTTACAATTTTATAAGCAAAGCCTTGAATTGATGCTCCACTAAGTGAATTCTCGACAAAGAATTGTGATACTTTTGACCAATGTCAGAGATTGCCACTTGAGACTCCTCGAACAGCGCTACCACTAACTTTTGATACAACTACGAAAGTTGTTCGCAATTAATCGCACACTACGTAAATCAAGTACCATCTGATAGCAATCAGGATTACAAAAGCTTCGATGTTAAGAAAACACCAAATTCTCAAAAAATCTCAAAGTGTCTCAAAAAATAAAAATAAATTGGTAAATTGCACCATCAGAACTGTATTACGCAAATTTGGTTTCAGTAGCACAAATTGTACCACTCTTTGATTATTTTGGGTTTTGAAAACAAATGAATGTGATTTATCTACATAGCTGACAATTAAGTGAACAAAAATCATAACTAAATCGGTTTGTTTGTTTAGCAAACTTTACGCAATTTTTAAAAACATTGCTACGCAATAGCTGCAGTAATGAAATAATGGTTCGGTCACGGTTCAACTCCAGTCAAAAGGTGAACTGAATGTCAGTCAAATAAATACAAATATAACTACATTGCTAGCGATAAATAGCATCAAATATGTAAATATCGCCAAATAGGTGGTTATTTTGGTCAGATAACGACTCTGTGCAAATGTAAAAGCTTCCAGGAATTCTGGTTGGGTCCAAATGCTCAACTAAGCACAGCTGAATATTAATCTTGATCACAGTATTGATGAAAATTTAACGAGTGTACGATCTAATACAAATAAATCATCAATACTAAAACATAATATTATGAAGACCCAAAAAATTTTAAATTAGCACTCTCAGATTTAGTGCACTACAACTCCCAGATTTGTATAGATACCGGGGTTGTTATGATTGACACAAAACTACAGCAGCATTAGATCTTGCTGCGTGCAAAAATCGGTTGTTGCCACATAATGACAACTTTCCATAGGCCAGTTCAGTATGATTTTGGACGCACATATTTCAACATAAAGGAGTTATCATTTTGCATTAGTGAAGTTTTTTGCAGAAGTTAAAAGCTAATTAATGTTCGGAACTTTTAATTGTTGCTCAAATTTTTGACTGCTTTCGATCCCGATAATGCCTTCGTAGAATACAGGCGATAAATTGATCCCTGGTAGTTTCCGTACGCCGATAGATATCTTGGTAATAATCACTTCATCTCTTCAATCCTTCAGCTCTTCTTCTCTTCATTCATTCAAGTTCTTTTAGTTGTAGATTCGGACAAGTGTTGGGTTATGGGTTTTCGCAAGCGGAATAAAAGCGTTTTTAACTAAGTAGAAAAATTAATTTCTCAAAATGAAAGACAAACAAGAATGATATTTTACAGTAGAATTTAGAGATTTACAGGAGAGATCTGATTATTAGATCAAGATGGTGATTTGGATTTGATTTGGGGGATGAAAAAAGGCTCAAAAATCAGCTGTGTATATACCCATTATTAGTGCGAGAAAGTCAAGATACAAAAATAATCTTAGCACCATGATTTACAGTGGGGGTCGCAAGGGTTGCCCAAGAGGGTTTGCTTCTGCAAATATCCCAGAAATCAGTCACAGGGGATACCATGAATGGTATGCATTTACACTTTTCTAAGAATTCGTTCACATTTCCGGTGGTATCATGATTATTCAATACATTCTGGGAAGATTTTACATCAAATAATCTCACTCTAATATTAGTTATCTAGATTCACCAATTTGAACCGAATATTGATTCTAAGCACCATTTCTTGATGATTCATTCAAATAAATTCTCTGATTAAAACCAATTTGCTTCTGTCTTTCTAATCTGGTAAGTTAAACTTTCTTTCTAATTATCACTAATTTTAAGACTATAGTTTGATCAATATTCTAACACCCCCACTCAGACTTGAGCTGATTGCGTAGAGTCTGTTCCCATCAAAACAATTCTGAATGTTTCCACCTTTGATACGGGCAAAGATTTCGTGAAGATGTTGGCTGCCATTTTGTCAGTAGGAACATAATAAATTAAAATAGTCCTATCTTCGGTCTTGTCCCGAATGAAGTGGAACTTTGTCTCAATGTGTTTGCTCTTCTTGTGCATGACTGGGTTTTAGCACAACTTAATACAACTCTGGTCGTCCTCTCCAATTGCTATTGGATGTTTCTGTTGGATGCCGAAGTCCTCCAGAAGTTGTTTCAGATACAATGCTTCTTGAACTGCTGCTGCCATGCTCACATATTCTGCTTCTGATGAAGAAAAAGCAATTGTGGCCTGCTTCTTTACACCCCAGCTAATTGCTGCGCCACGTCCGTTGAGCTTGAAATAGTAGCCTGTCGTTGATTTTCTGTCGTTCACGTCACCAGACCAAACTGCATCACTTTCCCCAACTAAATCCTAACTAGCTTCTTTTGTGTAAGTAAGTTTAAAAAATTTCGGACCTTGAAGATATCGCAGAAGTCTTTTCTGCACATCCAGTGTTGATTGGTAGGTGCATTAATGTGTCTGCACAGAATGTTGAATGTGAACACGATGTCTGGCCTCGTCTGTTTGGTCAGATACAGAAATGATCCAACCAAGCTTCTGAAGATCCTCTGGTCCATTTCTTCGTCTCCGTTCTGTGCTGTCTGAAGTTTCAAATTCAAATCAGCTGGAGTTCTTGAGGGTTTGCATTGATCCGTTTGAAACCGCTCAAGCATTGTTTCTATGTAGCGTTCTTGGTCAACTGTGACTTTGCCCTCTTCTCCTTTAATTCTTAGACCCAAAAACCAGTGTAATATCCCTCTGTCTTCCATGTGAAATGTTGCTTCGAGTGTTTTTTTGACAGCGGAGATCACTGTCATGCTTCTTGATGCAACTATGATGTCGTCAACCCAGACCAAGATGAAAGTGTGACCCTCTGTCTCTGTTCTTGCGAACCAGCAATGGTCATACCTGCTTCATGTGAACCATTGTTTCAGTAGGAAGTTTGCCAGTTCCTTATACCAGTGGTTAACTGCCTGTTTCAAACCATAAACTGATTTATTCAGTCGGCATACTAACTTCTCTCATCTGATCCTTGTTTTAAAAACTCCTTTGGCTGTTCCAGATACACTTTTTCCTGTATTGGTGAGTGCAGGAAAGCAGTCTCGACATCAAACTGGTGCATCACATGGCCCTGCTTTGCTGATAGTTGAAGTAGAATTCTGAATGTCTCTGGCTTACAGTTTGGCGCAAAAGTCTCAAAGTAGTCCAGTCCTTCCACTTGTTGAAACCTTTCGCCACATATCGAGCTTTGTATTTGTCCACTTGACCACTGGCTCCCATTTTCACTTTGTAGGCCCATTTCTGTGGGTGGTATCACTAGGTTCCAAGTCTCGTTGTCTTGGAGTGCCTTGACCTCGTCCTTCATTGCCCGGTGCCACTGGTCCCAATCGTCACCTTGCTTGGTTTCGTAGACTGTTTTGGGTTCCATATAGTCACCCTCAGTCACAGCAAGATGGGTCCTGACTTCTCCAAAAAAAATTGCGGAACATTCCTTGCTCGTGTCCCTCGTCTGGGCTCTGCCCTGTCAACTTGCTCCATTGCCTCTTCAAAAAGCTAACTGTCTGTGAGAAGACCTCCGTTTCACTGTCTTCCAGTGATTCCGAGTCTCTGGGACTCCCTCTTGTTGCAGTAGATTCTTCATCCAGTGCTGCTTCCTCAACATCTGAGGCAACTCGTCTCAGTGTCGTTTCTTGAGTGTTCACGCTTTCTGCGTAATGCCACTCCTCCTTTATTCCAGTAGATGTGCCCTGCTCCTCTTTATTGCCATTGTCTTGAAGACCATCATCTGGGTGCCAGATTCCCAGTTGCTGTGACCCCTCATCTAGTAGGGCGTCTCTGTGTTGTTAGGGAATGAGCCCACTTCGAACTCCTTGATGATCACAACCTTGCGATGAACCGCCACAACCTTGCATGTATTGGGTACGTACACCAGGTATCCGTTGTCTCCTTCAGTGTAACCCACAAACTTTCCCTCCAGTGCCTTGGGTTCAAGTTTGTTGAAATCGCTGTCCCCCTTACTCAGGAAGACTGTGCAACCAAAAATAGATAGTTTACTAATTGAAAGCTTAGGTTTTATACCTCGCATCAGCTCTACTGGGCATTTTTCTTTTCCTCGTCTCACAACCAAGTTCTTGATCCTTGTTGCATGGAGAATTGCTGCTTCTCACATCATCTTGGGAAGACCCGAGTCAATGAGCAGGCATCTTGCCATCTCCAGCAGTGACCTGTTGCACCTCTCAGCTAACCCATTCTGTTGTGGCAACTCTGGTATGGTCTTCTCCTGTAGAATGCCTGCATCTAAACAGTACATCTTAAACTGCTATGAGAGAAACTCCTTAGCATTGTCTTGTCTCAGCTTTATGGGCGTCCCCACACTGCGAACAAAATTCTTCAGGCTGGCCAGTGCTTCATTCGTTGCGTTAAGCAAGTCCACAAACACAAATTTCGTGTAATGGTCTGCAAACACAATGCAGAACCAGAACCCTGACAGTGACTCTACTCTCAAAGGTCCCATCACGTCTGTGAACACCCTCTCCAGCTTCTCTTCTGCTTGGGTCTCTGCCATTCTTGGTACTGGAGTCTTTGTGATCTTGGCCAATACGCAAACATTGCATACATCATCGAGTTCCCCATTGTCTCTGGTGCATTCTTGAACAAATCCGCTTGATTCAAATGACCCAATCGTCTGTGCCACTTCCATGCACTGTCAAGTTTCACGCTGTTGCAACTCATCTTGAATTCTAGAACGCTGCAGGGTAAGTAAAACAAATTATTTTCTTGTGTTTGTTTTACCCGAGCTCCCTTCTGGAGTTTCATGCAGCTATTTCCTTTCTCGAAAGTGAAGCTATGTCCCCACTCCTTTTCTCGAAAGTGAAGCTATGTTCCCACTCCGTGCATCTTGAGACTGATGAAAGGTTTGAAGAGTAGTCCGGCACACACAAAACATTTTTGAGGTCGCATTGGATTTCCCCTTTGTTTGAGGGTATGCTGATCCTCACACAGCCTCTGCCCACCACTCTGGAAGCCCCTCCGTTTGTATTTCCGACCATTGATTGAATGGGCACAAAGTCCAGGAACGCATCGATATTCGTCACTATGTGATCTGTGCAACCACTGTCCACTAGCATGCCTGCTGTCTTCCACTGGGTAAAAGCTGCCCAGTATTCCTCGTCTGGTGAAGCCAATGTTGGACCTATTGCCACTGACTCATGTTTGTCTCAATCTCTTTGACTTTTGCATGTCCTGTCTAGGTGACCTTTCTCACCACACTTGCTGCATTGTGCTCTCTCTTTCCTCCTGTAGCCCTTGGCAACGCGTCCAGGGATCTCACACACAAAGCAGTTTCCTTTCTTGGGTCCCTTCTGAAGTCACACTTCACTGCCAGTGCCACTGAACCACTTTGTCCCTTGTGCCTCTGTGCTGTGCTCTCATGGAAGTTCTGCAGCCTTTTCCTCAACTCTGTGAAGTTCTTTATCGGATTAAAGCTTTCCTGTATAACAAAACTTTCATACCTCATTGGCAGACCATTGAGGACCAGGGCGTTGAAGAGGGTCTCTGAGACTGCCTCCCCTGCTTCTTGCGGCCTCGTGAGCAACTCCTGTCCTCTGATGAAGAAGCTATCCAAATCCTCAGCAGCCTCGAGTTGCAGTCGAGCAAGTTGTGTCACCGAAATCAACACTGTCGGCGTCTCCACAATCTGAAATCCCTCTTGCAAAAGCTTCCACGCTTTTGCTCCATCTCCGATGTCATCATCTCCAACACGGTCATGTCTCATCAGCATAAGGGTTGTTGCATCTAGAGTCAGTGCCAGATGGCACCACACATTGTTCCCTTTCTCCTTGATGTTTGCAACTTCCTTCTCATATGCATCCTTCAGCACCTTGTAGACCATCTTTTCATCATTGCTCGCCCCATTGGCTAGTGGTACAGGCTCATTTGGTTGCTCCTCTGTCCCAAGTAGTGATTTGTTGAGTCCCTTCATCTGCATCGTTGCCACAAATCTTGTTATCCAGATTGGAAGTTCCTGTGCTTTCCTGTGTAGGTCAGCAGCTTCACTGTCTGTTGATCCATCGTAGTTTGAGCAGGCAAAAACAGTTGTGAAATGAAAAGGTACTAAGCATAAAAGGATTATGTCTGTCAACAACAAATTAGTTTTGTTCTAGAAATTAGTTTTATGACTTAGAAAACTGCTGGGCCCATAACCTGTTGGCTTATGGGTTTCCGCAAGCGGAATAAAAGCGTTTTTAACTAAGTAGAAAAATTAATTTTTCAAACTGTTATTTTGTGGTGAACTTCTTTGTCAGGTCTTCTGCACATTTCAAATGAGTCACATTACAATTGTCTTGTCAGCCAAGCACAGAAGAGGAGATGGGCCCTGCTTCCAAGTTCTTGCTTGTACTGATTGAAGGATCTTCAGATGGATTATGACTCATCACTGCGTCCTTTTTTTAGCTAGTGCTCTGCTCAATTCTCCTATAGTTGTTTGTTTGTAACTCCGCCGTAGCCGGTCCCCAGAACACAGGAGGGGAAAAGGAGGAGGGGAACACACCCAGAACATACTGGAAAATCTCAAAAAGTTGATTTTTTCATTCAACTTGAGACAATTTTCTGACAGTACTGCTATAAAAAGATTTTTAAAAAGTGCATGGTGCAGACTTTAGCTCGCCTATGATAAAGTTTCTAGCTCGTCTATGTTGCAGAAGTGGTGCGTCTATGGGACAGTTTTTGGCTCGTCTATGTTGCAGAGTTGGTGCGTCTATGGGGCAGTTTTTGGCTCGTCTATGGGGCAGACTTTGGCCCGACCGTAAGTACTTGGTGCGTTTATGTTGCTCGTTCAAAAAAATTCCTCGAATGTGTATGTTTGAACGCACCATACCCCCTGTGTGCGTTCAAAAACGGTCTGCGTCATAAACGAGCACAAACGATAACCTCGACCTGGGTTGTGGCGGAGCCATCTCATCAATTTGAATCATACGTTAGTGAGATTTTTTTAATTTGAGAATTGAGGTCAACGCTGATGTCAACAGACTTAAGGAAGTCGTCCATAAACACATTTCTCTAAATTATGCATGCAGTTATTTCGTTTTGAGGAGCAATGCTTTTCCGCTACTCTTCGAAGCACATAGTAAGCATATATTGGAGAGTTTTTGTCTCCGATGTTGTGTCTACCATACTGATACATTTCAACAGGCTTCTCCAACGTTTATTTCCAGAAAAATGGTCAACAAAGAGTCTGCTCGGGATAGCTGTAACTGGCGAAACATCGTTTCAACATCTTCAGTAAAAGTTACCTCATGCTCTTTGAAGCGAGAAAATTATTCCGATGAAGCATTGCAGGAGATCTTTCATTGGGTTTGTAACTGGATGATGGGGAACGAACCACTGTTTTTCGTTTTCTGTTCTTCTCAACTTGTATTTGTTCATTTTTCCGACAAATCTGCCTACAATATTGAACGATGTCTTGAGAACCCTTTATCTCTATTAGCGCTTATCCTGTCTTCTTCCTTTTCTTCTCCCTTGAAAGCTCAACACCATTCAAGCACGAACTCCATTCTGCATAGCCAGTTTTCAAACATTATCAGATCAGGCCAGTTTCTTCTTTTTCATCAACATAGAACCAATATATTTCTCTTTGAGAGATTGAGGGAGCTCCAATACTGCCCTATACAGTGCTGAGCTTGATTTTAGATCATCAAATTGTTGGCAATATTGCCCCGCATAGATACATACTACTTAGTGTTTTGTAACAAATCCATTGACACTCTTCAGTAGTAACTGCTCCTTCAGGCCCGAATATATGATTGAGATTGTTGATCCAGAGCAATAAAGACCACTAGAGGTTGTCTAATTAGCACAAGTCGTTAGCATGAATTGAAAGATTCGTAGAATTCCTGTAATCTTGCATGCGACCATTACATACTTTTAATCAACACCTGTTGCGATAATTACAGTTAAATAAATTGCCGGTGTAATAAATTTTAATGCCTGATCGACACTGGAAAAACACTTCAGCATTAGACTATGAGTTTATCACACTCTTTTATCGCCACTGTTACTAAGTAAACAGTGGCGATAAAAGAGTGGTGATAAACTCGTAGTCTAATTATGGAAACAGTTTGATAATCTTGTAGTCTAAAAAAACTTGTGCGTGGTGTCTATGTTGTGTGTCCGTGCGTGTGTGTGTGTGTGTGTGTGTGTGTGTGTGTGTGTGTGTGTGTGTGTGTGTGTGTGTGTGTGCGTGTGTGTGTGTGTGTGTGTGTGTGTTTGCGGTTGTGTGTAAGTAAGTGTGTGTGTGTGTGTGTGTGTGTGTGTGTAAGTGTGTGCGTGAGTAGGTGTGCGCGCGTGTGTGTTTCTGGTTGTGTGTGTGTGCGTGCATGTGTGTGTGTTTGTGTGCGTGCGTGTGTGCGTGGGTGCCTGTGTACGTGTGTGCGTGAGTGTCTGTTTGTGTGTGTGCAGGTGTGTGCGTGCATGTGCGTGTGATGTGTGTGTGGTGTGTAAGTGGTGTGTGTTGAGTCTGGTGTGTGTGTGTGTGTGTGTTTGTGAGCATGGTTGTGTGTGTTTTGCGTGTCTGTGCGTGTTTGTAAGTGTGTAAGTATGTGTGTGTGTGCGTGCGTGTGCGTGTGTGTGTGTGTGCGTTGTGTGTGTTTGTGTGTGTGCATGTGTGTGTATGTCTGTTTGTCTGTTTGTGCCTGTGCGTGTGTGTGTGAGTGTGCTTGGGTACGTGTGCATGTGTGTTTATGTCTGTTTGTGTGTTTGAGCCTGTGCGTGTGTGTGTGTGTGTGCTTGGGTGCGTGTGTACGTGTGTGTGTGTGTGTGTTTGTTTTGCGTGCGTGTGCGTGTGTGTGTGCCTGCATGTGCGTGTGTGTGTGTGTGTGGGTGTGTGTGTTTGTAAATGTGTAAGTATGTGTGTGTGTGCATGTGTGTATGTCCGTTTGTGTTTTTGTATGTGTGCGTGTGTGTGTGCATGTTTGTGTGTGCTTGGGAGCGTGTGTACTTGTGTTTGTGTGTGTGTGTGAGTGTGCGTTGGTGTGTGTGTGTTTGTGTGTGTGTGTGTGTGTGTGCGTCTGTGTGTATGTGTGTGTGTGTGGAAGGAGGGGGCATGAGGACAAAACGAAGAACAGATCCGAAGAATTATCACTTACCTTTGAAAATGTATATGTCAACAAAAAATAAAATGGAAGAAACCAATAAGAATGTGTTCGATTTTGAAGTGATCGCAACAGGTGTTAATTTACAAAATTAACGCACGGTTGTTATCGCACTCGAAGTTATCATAACACCTTGGCTTCGACTCGGAGTTTGATAACTTCTCGTTGGCGATAACAACCGTGTGGTAATATTCATTAATTACCGAGCGGCGCCTTGTCCAAGCTGTTCTGTGACTTAGGTCGCTAAAGTTGATTTAGACGAGGCTTTGGTGCAGGTTTCTTAGCACAATTCTGCTGATCGGTTTCCTGTTCTCAGACAATTGAAGCAAACTCAAAGCTTCTCTGCCTGCTCTGCTATTTCTATGACCAGCAACTCCTTGAAAGTCTCAAATTGCATAATTACCATTTTCCACGGATCCTCGTTGTATAAAAATTTTGCTTCTACTTTTAGAGGAGCTGTTGAGGAATGCTGTTCTTTTTCATTTGATTTTTACCTCTGCTTGCAGATTGGTTTCTACTATTGTTCTTCGAGCTTGTGCCGTCTATCTTTTCTTCACGTATCGAAGCTAGATTTGGCAGCCAATGAACAGTTTTGATTATTCGCATCCATTAATGATTTTCTGAATTCCAACAGCTACGGAACACAAATTATTTTGCGATTGCCTCGTTTCCCTCATGTTCGAACTAGCACTGAAATTCGATTTCTTGAGAACCCTTTATCTCTATTAGCGCTTATCTTGTCTTCTTCCTTTTCTTCTCCCTTGAAAGCTCAACACCATTCAAGCACGAACGCCATTCTACATAGCCAGTTTTCAAACATTATCAGATCAGGCCAGTTTCTTCTTTGTCATCAACCTAGAACCAATATTTCTCTTTGAGAGATTGAGGGAACTCATATACTGCCCAATACAGTGCTGAGCTTGATTTTAGACCAATCAATTGTTGGCATTGATGCCCCGCATAGATACATACTGCTTAGTGTTTTGTAACAAATCCATTGACACTCCTCAGTAGTAACTGCTCCTTTAGGCCCGAATATATGACTGAGGTTGTTGATCCAGAGCAATAAAGAACACTAGAGGTTGTCTAATTAGCACAAGTCGTTAGCATGAATTGAAAGATTCGTAGAATTCCTGTAATCTTGCATGCGACCATTACATACTTTTAAATACCGAGCGGCGCCTTTTTGTCCAAGCTGATCAATGACTTAGTTTGCTAAAGTTGATTTAGACGAGGCATTGGTGCAGGTTTCTTAGCACAATTCTGCTGATCGGTTTCCTGTTCTCAGACAATTGAAGCAAACTCAAAGCTTCTCTGCCTGCTCTGCTATTTCTATGACCAGCAACTCCTTGAAAGTCTCAAATTGCATAATTGCCATTTTCCACGGATCCTCGTAGTATAAAAAATCTGCTTCTACTTTTAGAGGAGCTGTTGAGGAATGCCGTTTTTTTTCATATGATTTTATCCTCTGCTTGCAGATTGGTTTCTGTGATTGTTCTCCGAGCTTGTGCCGTCTATCTTTTCTTCCGGTATCGAAGCTAGATTTGGCAGCAATTGCGCAGTTTTGATTATTCGCATACATTAATCGCTTTTACTTTAGGCCCAAGGGCAAATCTCCTCATTGTCTATGACAAGGGGGTTTTTCTCTGCCCTTTCTTCATTTTTTGTGAGATGGCAAAATTTTGTTTTTTTTCCTGTTATGGATCATTGACTCCTCACTCCACGGCATCCTTAACAAATATTAGTGATCGTTAACACTAATGTTCTTGAAAAGTGCACAGTTCCTAATTTTCTGAATTCCAACAGCTACGGAACACAAATGGTTTTGCGATTGCCTTGTTTCGCTCATATTCGAACTAGCACTGAAGTTCGATTTAATGAGAACCCTTTATCTCTATTGGCGCTTATTCTTCTTCCTTTTCTTCTCCCTTGAAGTTTCAACACCACTCAAGCACGAACTCCTTTCTACATAGCCAGTTTTCAAACATTATCAGATCAGACAAGTTTCTTTTTTGTCATCAATATAGAACCACTATTTCTCTTTGAGAGATTGAGGGAGCTCATATACTGCCCTATACAGTGCTGAGCTTGATTTTAGCTCACCCAATTGTTGGTACTCTTATCACTCCGGACAACTCTAAGCAGGAATTTAGAACAGAACTATTCTAATAGCCCGTTCCATTAACTGATTATATAATTTTGGCTTCAGATGGCTCATTTTTGCTGAATCTGATATTGGTTGTTGATCCACTTTAGCAATTAACGTGTTTGACCCCTCCAACCGCTCGACGGAAATTCAAAATTGTTGAGCTTCATCTAAGGTGGGTTAATGCTACCTGAACAACAACTATTTGAGATTAAACAAGATTTTGAAGAAGCGTCCCCTTCTTGAACGCGCGATGAAGGATTGCATGAATTTCGATATAGTTAAAACTAACTAATTATAATTGGTGCAGACATAGATTCGATGCAGCTATTGGTCAATCTTTTGTTATAATGCTGTTGATTCTGCGGCCTCAATCCAGGACACGTCTTTTCTATGGGATACAGTTGAAGAGTGATTTGTACCCCAAGTTAGCTGACTGGGAACAAACATAGCTTTTTTAACGATTTTTTCTTCACTTTGCGCTCCTGCTTACGTTCTTCTCCTAGAGTTGGTGCTTTGTTTCAATTTCCTTTTTTATATTTCGAGGTATTGTTTTTTTGTTAAAACCAGGCTTGTTGTAATAGAATCATTGTTTCATTTCTGATATTGAGTTTTTCTATGCCTTCTTTATACATTTTTCTCGGTGAAAATTTTTCCGAAATACTCTCATTATCTTGGCTGTTGCTCTGTTTTCTGCGGTTTGAGCTACTGAATTGCCAGTAGTGCAGTTGTTGTTTTTCTAGATTTCATTCACTGCTTGAATCCCATTGTTTTGCTCTCCATTCATTTGTATTTGCCTGTTTTTTGCTTATTTATGCACGCCTATGAACTTCCACGTCACAGTTCACTTTGTAATCCCTTGTTCGGATTAGTAGGTCCTAAGTAAGGAAGTGAGAGCTGAGTAGGTTGCAATCCTTTCTGGACGCAGCAATGTCTTGGAAATTTCTTTGTTGAGCAATCATAATTGTTGATTTTTTTATAGCCATGCCTTCGTTTATAGATAACTTTTTCCGATAAATCTTGATTGCTTGTTTGATTGCATTTGTGCTAGCTCAAACAGTACAGGTATTTCATTTTGTGTTGATGGATTGTGCGCCTTTTTTGAGCAGGTTTGGCAATTCAAATTTCGTTTTTGACATGCACTTTTTGACTCCCTCGGTGACAGTTTGTTGTTGATTCATTCTTTTTTGTTAGTTGGTGCATTTGCGCACACTTTATCAGATTAGACAGTAGTTTGCCCTCCACCGTCTGTGTTTTTGGACAAATACAACGGTTGCTCTTCTCGAAAACAGCGGAAACTTCGCAAGGCCCAGTATATTTCCGCAGTTTCAGATCTCCAGACAATTTTTTTGCAGTTTAATTTAGTCAACTGTCTTATTCGCTATGCTGTAGAATACCATTGCGATGCTTATTGCTCAATTATTCCAGGTACGCACCTATTCTTATTTATTTAATTAATTTTCATTAAACTTGTTTGACTCAGAATACAAAATCATTCGAATTGAAACAATCAATTTTGGCCAGCAATTTTAATAAAATAATTATTTACTAAAAACCGAATTTTTAACCGTTCATACAATTTGTATCCCTTTAACTTGGCCATAACTATCGACAATTTCAAACTATAGAGTGGACGTTCTGTTGATAGTACCGTATCAGCAACAAGTTGATTTGCAAAAAAATTGTATAGAATCTAATGCAATTTGCTCAAGTCATTTATACGTTGTAATACTGCCTAACTGATATTGAGGTAGTACCCGTTTTGGGTCCCATTTCCACTTCCTGTATGACAATCACGCACTGATAATATCTATGTAAAGTTTCAATCTGCTCTGTCTTACGAGATGTAAGCGAGCAAAATAAATGTTTGTCTAACTTCAAAGCAAGAGTCTCCATTGTCGCCTCAACAATGCCATTGGCAACCTGGAGCAGGCATTGTTAAGACCAGTGAATGACTGTCTGTTTCCGTCAAAGTTTCTCTTACTAATGAACCTATTGATACTCAGTTATTCCAAATAAATAGTTTTTCAAATTTGCTGTTCAACAAATTCGTTTTGCTCAGAATACAAGTCAAATCAAACTAAAACAATCATATTTTGCTTTTCGAAAAATTTTGTTCAATTGTTACAAAAAATAGTAATTTATTTCGTTACAGACTGTAGCCTCATAACTTGGCTATAACTATGCAAATTTTCATTCTGCTCCAATTCCTATTTGCATTAAACAGAACTTCTTACTAGAATTAACTGAAAAATATCTCTGTCTTCAAATTTGCAAGACTCTCTGTTTTTTCTAAAACTCCAATGTCAAACTAGACTAGGCTTCGCTCTGACTTAGGCTTAGCACAAAGTTTCTCTTGCTTAGGAGTTTTACTCCTCGGGAAAAAATTGAAAATATCAAAGTTAATTCGCTTTTCAACGAGTCAAAATAGATTAAACTGTACAATCAATAAGATGACAGAGATGAGCCACAAAACAATAAATTACACACAAAACTGTGCTTCAATACACACTGTGTCAGTTAAAGATTACCAAAGTTGCAAATCTCAACTCAATTTTGTTAGTTTGTTTAAGCTCTTTTGTTGCTAGCCATGTATATTTACATGTGAAAAATGCATCGTTGACTGATTTTAAATAAAGACGTCAACAGAACGTGAACAGTTTTCCATAACGTCACTGATTCAGTGTAAATCTGATATCATCGGAAGGTTTTTAACATAGTAGAAGTTCTGTCGAATAATCCGAATTACGAAAGAATGGTTCGCAAACCGGATCTTTTCCGCTTGTGCCCCCAGTACATTTATTTCCCCAGTTATAGAGCACGTGTAGTTACTTGGTAAATATTTATGTAAAAATGAGGCACATGCGTCTTGGGGCTGCAAAAAATTTGTTCCTACTAAGCTTGGTGCGCAAAAGGAAAACATCCTTGAAACCAATCCATAAGAAACTGTTGCAATTTGCTCAAGTTTTTTATACGTCGATATCCTGCTTAACTGTTATTGACTTGGTTCGAGTCAGTTTCACTTAATGATTGATAATCACGTCAGATAAAATTTTAATTTGATTTGAAAAAAACTAACGTTTTTGAACATCTTGTTCATCGTCAGCTTTACATAAAACTGATTGCAAAACCAAACAAAAATACTTACAAAGTATATAAACTCTAAAACGACTCTATCTATCGAATTCTACGAAATGAATTAAAATCACAACAAAATTTTGAAACTTTTTGCAATTAAAATCACATTTGCAACATTTTTTTGCATCCGATTCATCAAAGTATTCTTGATCTTTATTCTGGGGTTTTTAAATTTCCAGGTTACTTTTTTTCCAATTTCAGAAAACAAGTTTCTATTTCAAATGAACGAAATAACTGTTTATTTTCAAAACGCAAATTGTTTGCATTTTATTTAAGACTTCAATGCCAATTCCCGACTCTGTACTCGTCGCGCGCATTTAGTTGCGGTTTCAACAGTTTGATGTATTTTGCCTTTATTTTAATTTTTTTCAACCCCATGTCATGCATTTAGAATGGTCCATTCAAAATTATATGCTGTACCACATCATTCAACGAGGTCTTGTCCCAAAAGGGATTCTCTCTCTAGATGTTGCAAACTTCTAGCGGGAGCATTTCGGCCGCTTTGGCCAGCATGGATGGAATTGAAAACAATGAATGTGCCTTTAAATAACAAATCCGATTTCAGATCTTTATCAAAAGGTGATTTTCGCGTGGGCAAGTAAGTTCTAGCCTTCTTGTTGGGAGATTGATTTTATATCACACAATTTGCTCAATCTTTCCTCTGCATTGAACAAAAACGTCAGTTCAACCTCATATTTCTTGAGACATTTAATTTTGTTGAGAACTTGTTCATTTCCGGGGGGAAATTTGCTGTAAATTTATTTTTTGTGACTGTTTTATCCAACCTCTTATTAACAAAACTGGAAGAACAATCAACTGAAACTGATTTTCATTCCAGATCTCCTGATTTTGCATTTGAAATTTCCTATTGTTTGTTTTCAATTCCCAAAAAGGTGTTTCTACTTTCAATCCTATCTGTGGTTTCCCTTTTTTGTTGGGGTTTACAGAATTTTGAATTAACATACCAGAACATGGTTATTTTTTACTCTTTTTCGTCTTTTTTTAGGGCCTAATAAAGATCGAATTTACAATAATTAAAACTGCAGAGACAAAGATATTGTAAATTAAACTTTAGATTGATTTGGAAAAACTAACGTATTTGAACATCTCGTTCAACGGCAGCTTTACATAAAACCAATTTCACAATCAAACAAAATTACTTACAACGTATAGAAACGTTAAATTGATCAATCCACCGAAGTCTACGAAATGAGTTTAAATCACAACAAAATTTTGAAACTATTTGCAATTAAAATCGCACGTGCAACACTTTATTTACATCTAATTCATCAAAATATTCCTAATATTTATTCTGGTGTTTTCGAAAATCCCAGTTATTTTGGTTTTTCAATTTCAGAAAAGAATTTTCTACTTTCATTCCTCTTTGTTGTTATTTTTCACTGTACAGGGTTGACAAATTTTCAAATTAATATGAACAAAAATAACTGTTATTTTTTTCAAAACTCAAATTGTTTGCTTTTTTTGAAACTTCAATGCCAATTCGCGACCCGGTACACGCACCTTTACTTGCGGTTTCAACAGTTTGATGTAAATTGCCTTTATTTTAATTTTTTTCAACCCCACGTCATGCATTGAAAATGTTCCCTTCAAAATTATGTGCTGTACCACAACATTCAATGAGGTTTAGTCCCAAAAGGGAATCTTCTTGTCGATGTTCCAAAATTCTAGCGGTAGCATATCTGCTGTTTTGGCCAGCATAGATGGACTTGCATCCAATGCATCTGCCATTATATAACAAATCCGATTTCAGATCTTTATCAAAACGTGATTATTGGGTGATCAAGTAAGTTCTAATCTTCTGGTTGTAAGAATTTTTCTGGTTGTGCAATATTTTCAGTCTGCTCTCAAAAAATGGAGTAATCTTTCCTCTATTTTGAACAAAAATGTCGGTACAAACTCATAAGTGTTGAGACTTATTATTTTTTTGAGAATTTGTTCATTAACGGGGGGAGTTTGCTGTAAATTTATATTTTTTGACTATTTTATCCAGCCTCTCATTAACAAAACTTGAAGACGAATCAGTTGAAACTGAGTTTCAATCCAGACCTCTCAACTTTTTTAAGAACTGCATCAAAGGATTGACAATCACTGGTTGCCTTGAAAATCTTATGCACAGTCCCGCGAAAAGAATTTTTTTACATTTAAAACGTCAATAAAATTTCGATGCTTTCTCTGGAATCTTTGAAATTCCTTTTTTTTCAATTCTCAAAAAGGAGTTTCTACGTTCACTCATATCTGTTGTTATCCTTTGTTTGGTGGGTTTACAGAGTTTTGAATTAACCTGTCAGCACATTGTTATTTTTCGCTCTCTTTCGTCTTTTTAGGGCCTGTTAAAGATCGTATTAACAATGATTAAAGCGAATTAACAATGATTAAAGCGAATAAACAATGTTACATTTAATTATAAAACGAACGTTTTCAAACATTGACATCGTTGTTTACTCAATAATAATTTCACAGTTGAAATAAATTAATTAAAAAGTATAGAATTTGCCATTGACTCCATCTGTCTAATTCTACAACATGAGTTAAATTCGCAACGCATTTTAAAATCATTTACAGTTAAAACTACTTTTAACTTATTTAAAAATTTCCTGCCCACCCTGAAATCAGCTTTTGATAAAGATCTGTAATCGGATTTGTTCTTTCAAGGCACATTTATTGGATGCAATTTCATCTATGTTCGCCAAACCAGCCGACATGTTACCGTTAGAAATTTGGAACATCAAGAGAAAAAATCCTCTGTCGGACAACACCTCGTTGAATGTTGTGGTACAGCACATAATATTGGATCAGACGCTCGCGATGAATACCGCAGAGTTGAAAAACTAATGATAATATAAACGATCTACATCAAAAAGATTAAACCGCACGACACTAACCGTGGGCTGGAATTGACACTGAAGTGTTACGTCAAATGCAAAAATTTTGAACTTAAGAAGAAGAAGAAGAAGTAATAGCTCTCAAGCTACTCATCTGATTAAATTTTCAATTAATTATACATATGAGTTGGCCCTCAAAAGAATTTGAGGTCTTTAATGGGAGAACTCTGGTGAGAAAACTGCCTCTAACCAAAACTACCCAATCTAGTTCCTCCGTTGGCACAAAAACTTTCTTCAAAAACTCTGCATTTTTTCATTTTTCGTACATTGCGTTCGTTTATAGAGCTTAGAAGTAGCCTTTCTCCTAGAAAAAAATGTACAGTCGATTGTCTTGTCTCTTTAAAGAGACATTTTTTGCTTCTTGACCTTTTTTCTCTGTTTTCAATTTTCCTATAGTGAGCGTTCCTGTTATAGAAGTCTTTCGAACAATTTTATCAAAAACAAAAAAGAGCTCCTTTTTATTGATGTTATTGTAAATTTCAAAATTCTACCATGTAAAGATCTTGAATATCCACGATCGGGTCCTGTTTTCCTGCTTACTTAATAGCACAGACAGAAGGTCCTTTTTAAGTTTATTATCCGCAAAGTACATTTTTGAAATATGTATATGGGTTGTAGCTTGTTTCTGCAAGTAGATTCATAAACGAGTAGACCATATTGCGTTTTGCATAAACGTTGTAGTAGTAAGAGAGAATGTTTTTGGGCAACATGTCTGGTAATCGTACAACCTTGAAAATGTGCCCACTCAACAATTAAAGTAAAAGTTTTATGTGATCTCTAAAAATAACTTTCTATCAACGTATATACCTATGTATTTGACACCTCTGACACTTTTGAGTATTCTATGGTTTGATCCTGTAGAAACAAATTACAACTAACAAACCTAATAAAATGGTGTGCTTGAGTTTTTTTTACATTTAATATAATTTTTTTCTTGTTTAACCAGGCCGTCAAGTATTGAACCCTGCGGCAAATCTCAACTGATTGCCGTACAATTACACAGTACAATGTTAATCGAAAACAATGGCTTCCTATCAATGAGAGAAGAACAAATACAAGCCAAGGCATCACCACGTATTCCATATAGCTAAAAGTTCTTCAACAAAATTTTCTGCTTTAGAGAATCAACTGCTTATTAAATTGAAGCAGATTGCAGCTAAAACCATATCTTCAGTCAAATCTATCGTTTCAGTGATTTCTGCAAGTGCGTCGTTGGTGCTACAGTGAGGACGGCAACCGAACTGTTCATTATGTAGGGGACTAAATTTTGAGATGAAATCACATATTCTGTTGAGTTAGACACGTTCGAACATTTTGCTGAGAACAGAGAGCATTGATATAGAGCGCCAGTTATCAAGCAGTGCTCGGCTTCCAGATTTTTGAATTGGCGCTACTCTAGTAACCTTTAGACACTCGAAAAACACTGCCTTTAGAGAAGATTTTTTTATATATTTAACTAGGAAACTAGCAGTACAGGTTAGACTAGCTTTCAAATTCGCAGCTGAGATTCAGTCCCAGCCAAAAACTTTTCTGTCGTCTCAATTATGTATCAATAGGACAATTTCAGGACAAGATACTGGTTGCAGAAACATTGTTTTAATATTTGGTTTCAGTTTCAGAGACATACTCCAAGGCATCATATGTGCATTGCTTGAGGTATCAGTTACAATAGAAACAAACTTGTGAGTAAACAGCTGCGGCACTTGCTTCTGATATGTTATCCGTGCACCAATATCATCTTCACTAGGATAATTTTGACTAGTTTTAGATTTTCCAGTAACGTTGTTCAACAGTACGAAAAAATTACCAGGTTCAATCATAACAAGCAAAAACTGATTACCGAATTATTCTTTTCTAGTCTTGTTCACATTTTGTGACTTTTTACTAACCGTGGTGTAGCACCGCTTGTGTGTCACTGTTGGACACTTTTCAAATGTTTTAAATAACCTGTTTTTCTTAATAATCCTATTTCTATTCTGTTGTTGTACCAAGGGGTTCTAGAGCAAGATCGTAGGCAGGTCCGGTTTTAACTCTTCTAAGAACACATGCGTCTTCTCTTTATCAATAAGAAAGATGATTTTCTAATTGATTATATCAGTAGTGTGGCACTGAGCACCCATGGCAACTCAATTAACGTTACGTTGTATGGATCAGTCAGACCAATTGTTTTTATATTTGCGCTTTCATAATATATATTAGCGGTCTTATAAAATACGTTGTTTGTGTTTAGTAGTCTCTAACCGTTTTAGTATTTCCGTGAATCCGCATGGGTTCGAATAAGGCTTGAGTGAAACTATCCAAGTTCATTTGTTCTAAAGACTTTTTTACTGCTGTCAACCATGTGGTCAATTTTCTTACCTCCAACACTAAACACAGAAATATTGAACATAGTAAAAGAGGGTAGGAACTGAGACAACGAAATGAGAAACCTCATTTTATCAACAGATGGCGAATTGCTTTTACATGACAACGTGTTTTTTCCTGATCAAACCTAATGTTACCAAATAATCTTGTTTATATTAATAACACAAGATCCTACAAACACAGCCACATCGCAATTTCTGCTGAATATCATCTGATATATTGTATTCAAGATTTCTATACAACTTTGAATCCATGATGTCGTTGTCCCAAAAATTACTTAAGCAGATGACTGAAGGTTTATTTTTGAGGAGAGGATGCTCAAGCATGGAGAGAATTCTTCTAGTTTTTTTTTAATTGATCAAATTTAAAGATGCATAAACCACCATTTGCATTCCATACGAGACTATTTCAGTTTCATCCGACTGTTTTTCGGGGATGAGGATATGCTAGTACGGGGTCCCACTAGGAAAAATTCAAACGATCTGTGCAGAGAAGCAGAACATTTGAATCCCAATTATAGAGATCAAACAGATTTTCAAAGAGAGTTTTCTGATTATCAACACCATACAATATTATTTTTCGTTTACCAGATGAATACTTGAGATATCTTCCCTTCTTCTGATGGCGCTGGACAGCCACGCAGGTAAAGCAATTATGCCATATTTGAATGATGTGAACAGTTACCGGGTGGTCTTTCAGACGTTTCTTGGTTGACATGATTTTCATTTTAATCTCCCGGTTAACGAATTTGGCAATAACAAAATTTCCATTGTGTTTTGTTGATTTTAAAGATTCTTGTTTACATTATCAGTTTTGTTAATTTCAGCACCTGCAGCCCTCAAAAATTTGATAACTTCTTGATACACATATCCATTAGCGTTCTCCTGACGGCAAAGATCACCACGTTGTCGCCCCTGCTATATCGCTAATCTCGCTAATCTACTACTAAACTGATTGTCATTTCGTGAAATTGTAGTACGGAACTCCTCCATCTGTCTTACAGCTTCAGAGAATCCACATAGGAATCTCCATGTCATGAAGTTCTTTGTTTTTCTCTGGGGGAACCAGGTGGGTACCCACGCAACACATCCATTTCCGCAGAGTCCCTTGTCAGTGCTTTCAACCAAGTGATTCATTCTTTCTTCTTCCTCTTTTGTGACCTATTGATGCCTAATCTTTTGACACATACTAGTGCCGGAATTTTTGAAAAGTCTGATCTTCACCGTATCCTTCTTGTGGAGGGTTTTCAAAATCTTGTTTTATCTTTCCCAAGTCAAAAAGAAGATTTGAGTTAATATTTTGGCGTGAGTTCCCGCCCCCTGTATATTCAATCCCTGCCTCAACTTGCTGATGTATATAGCTTTGATAGTCTTGGGTTTCTCTCCTATGCTACAGGTGTCCAGAGTTCTCCATTCAATGTCATTGGTGGAGCCGCTACATTCAAAAAGATGTCGACTCACCTTTCAATCCTTCCTTTGATGACCTGGTTTCCTAGTAGTAACATGCCGGTTTATCTACCCAACATAGATGGATTCGCAATCATTACATTTTATATAAGTTTGAGCCTAAATATTAGTTAAAATCATAATTTTGAATTGGGAAAGATAATTAAGGCAAAAATTTTTCTGTGCATGAAAAAACGAAATTAGCAAGACCTCCACAAGAGGGACAATTAGGGTTTGGGGAAATTTTGGAATTGCCCTATAATTACAAAAACATGGACAAAATCGAGAAATCCGAAATAAGAATGTTTTTAAGGGAATTGATAACAGCTGTAAATCTCAGTTGTAAATAGGCTAAATAGTAAAGACTTGGTAGTCTGGCACGATCTGATAAACAACTCAATCTCACGTCACAGATCAAATAAATACCAACCCTGTAGCGTTCCGGAGTTGATAAGTTTCCTGAGAACGATAAAAGACCGCTTGAGTGCTATTGTTTACTGTCGACGGATAGGCACAGAAGATATTTTTAGGGAATGTTGAATTCTGAGGTACTGGTGCTAAGTGTAATGAATGGTGCTATTGCGAATTGCATCAGTAAGCTGGGTCCAATATTAAGAGAGAGACAGTATTAAGCCATCAAAACAATCAAAGAGGGCTGCTCTGGAAAGAAAAAGGCAAGAACCTAGGGAAAAGTCAGAGGAAAGCTAGATCCGATGTAAGGAAGGTGCACAGACTGAACAGGAGCTCCTTAACACTCAGGATTCATTGCCCTCTGTCCTTTAGCTTTTTGAGGTATATGCTTGCTGCTGCCAAAGACATGGCTAAGGTATATTTTGAATAAATAAAACTGTTACAAACTCTTTATTACTTGAAAAACCGAAATAAGGTCAATAGCTGCAATTACCGAATTTAGTTTTTAAAACAATGCATTAAAAATTATATCATTTTGGATTTTTTGAGGTTTCGCGCTTCTAAAAATGAAAATTTTCAATTTGTAAAGTGCACAGTTTTCAATTAAAACTCCTGAAAGAAGAAATAAACCGTGTGGAAAAAAACGGTAGAATGTTCAAGGAAAAACTAAAAACAGATATGAGTATTTATAGGGCATTGGAGAGACAAGAACTGATGCCAAACGTGGTCAGCAGCGTTAAGCGTGAAAAACCGAATCACTCCGCAATGGGTCAAAATATACTTAAAGGAAAATTTGATAATTTGTCAGACAGGATAGGCAACTGCGGAATGGCTCCTTTAGTATGGTTATGATTATGTATTGCGGAGAATTTCCAAACTTTGTACTTGACATGCTCTCGTTGGGACCTAAACACCCTATGAGTGACAAGTTTAACGAGGTGCAATTACTCGCAGACGTTGACAAATTTGTCAGTGAATTACGCGATAATAAAACGGAGGGTGAGATGCTTTGTGAATTTGAGGTGTCCGCAAAATGCAATGCAAAAAATGAACGCAAAACTCCAATGGATAAAGGGATCAAAAAACTGCATGATTATCTGAAAGCCAAGGATTTGCTGGCGTCAACGTTTGACAAAGGCTGCAATTTCTGTGTGATTAAGAAGTCAACGTACAGGGGAAAAACCTGATGATGTGCTCAATTTGAATCAGTTTCGAAAACCCATAGAAGCAAAAGATGAAAATGTGATCAAAATTGAAAAAATGATACATAACAGCCTTCAACAATTGAAAACATTGCGCAAACATTGAAAACAACACGCACGATGCTAGAAATGCCATTAGAGTCTCTCTCTCTCTCTCTCTCTCTCTCTCTCTCTCTCTCTCTCTAATAAAGATAGGTAGCAGATAGTATCTTTTGACATTAAAAAATTTTGTGCCAGTTGAAGAGGCTATAGAATTGGCTCTAAGAGAACTCTATTTAAGCTCCAAAGGTTCCAAGGTCCGCAATGAAAAATTATTATTCAACACTCGAAGATTAAATTTTTTTCATATATAAGGCAAAGTGTAAGCATTAGCGTGGCACGATCATAGCAGCAACGTATTAGCATTATAAAGTTCAGACAGACAAGCGAGAGTATAGACGGCAAGGTTTTTTTGATGCCTTTTTACTGGTTTTTTTTCTGATGTCATTGACGTCAAATCAGTTTGTATTCTGTCGACAACTATCTAGATAACCTAAAAATATTAAACTGAAAGCCAGCTTAATTGGTACATATAGTGGTTATGTCTACATAAAATTAGGTTAAAGGAACTTTTTCCGAACTTTCTCTGTACATTAGACTTATTTAAATATTTTTTTAAAGATTGGAATTACTCAATTTTGATTGGCTAATAATATTCGTTCGTTTGCTACATAACACCCTTCGGCCTGGAAGAAGATGTTAGGGAAACTGGTACAAGTTTTTCAAGCGGGCGGACGAGTGAACCGGTCGACGTACGGAAAACGGCTGAGCGCGCGACGCTATCGGAGCCAAAACGGAATTCCATAATTCGAGGGGTAGGTTAGTGACCCCAAGGGTTGCTTGACTCAACTATCCAAACCAAGTCACCAGTCATAATGTGTTGCTGGGCAGGCGTCTGCCACATAAAGCGTCGGTTCAGCATCGGTACGTACTCTTTGATCCAACGGGACCAGATGGCATTAGCTTACGACTGCGCACGGGCGTAATGTTTACGATGGTCAGATTCATTGTTGCCGACATCAGACGGAAAATTGGTAGCGTTTTCTCCTAAACGAAAGTGGTTGGTTGTTAAAACGTTCAAATCGATGGGATGCAAATTGAGGAGTTAGCTATTACCACAGTTGGGTTGTTACAATTTCACAATAAATTAATTGTGAAATTTTCGAGTGCCGTCTGCAATTTGTAAATCACAAGCATGTCAACCTTTCTGTTCTTAGATGTTACAACACTGCCCCTAGTAACCTCTTATGGGTTACTACACTGCCCTTTAATTCAATACAGCTCTTCATTGTTCTCGCATACGTTACTTGTGCCATGTTCCTACAAATATCAGATTCGCATCCAAACCCCCTAGTGAGAATTTACTCGTGTGAAAGCTATCTATTAGTCGTTAGAAGAAAAGGAAAATTTAGTGTGGGGAGTGAGTACAACATATCAAGATTGTAGAACTAACAAATTTTCTCAGTTGTTGTTGTTGTTGATAACTAATAGTGCGCACCACTCCGGTCGTTATATTAGTTTTGGCCGGTCTTTTTTCTAAAACCTTATTGCGATCCCAGTTGTACTTGTGTGTTGTTGAGTATAAACGGCGAAAGGAAAACAACAAAAACCATAAAACTGCAGCAAAATTATGCTGTAAAATTTAAACTTGTTTAAATTGATCAGACATCGAAAAAACGGAACAAAATAATAGAAAGTTATTTCACCTAGTTTTGTTCTTAAAGTAAAATAGCAGAAAAAAGATAAATGAATTTCTTCAAAAATGAGAAATCGCAGTTTAGTTTGAAGTAGTTCGAATTGTAAAACAATCCAGAAGAGACAGTCATCAAAAATAAGACTTTAATTTAAAATTATTTAACGAAATGAAAACATAATTTTTGTAATAGTGCAAACAGTAAATAAAATCAATTAATATAAATTCTTAAAAAAACAAAAAGAGAGAAAATATTTTAGCGACAATCAACCCTCTAAATATCTTGGAGAAACCAGTCTCTTAAAAAAGGTCTCAAAAAGCGTATAAATAAAGTAAGCCAACGTTAAAATGATAACGGGCTTGACTTCAAGAATGCTTTTACCGGAAGCGTTCACCGTTTCAAACTACTTAGAGAGCTACGTGACGGACTTTGAGCTACTTGCAGAATTACAAAAGTGTAAAAGAACAAAGAACAGAAGGAGATCCAGCCCGCCAAAATCGATGAACGGTCCCAAAACTTTGAACCTAGGCTACAAAAATCTGCCATAAAGTTCTAACGCATTTTAGCACAAGCTACAAGAGAAAACTATGATGAGTGCGTTAAAGCTTTTCAGAACATTACAGCCGAAAACCGGTCGTTTTCCGTAGGCGACTAGCTCGCCGCGTAAAGCAGGCAGGAAAGAAACTGACAGACTTTCTTGGAGATTTAAAGCAATTGGCTTTGAAGTCTTATCGAACTGAGTCGCAAGATATCAGAGATCATCTGGTTTTGAGAAGATCCATGGAAGGAATTGACAAGAATCAGGTGAGGTTAGATCTCATGATGCAAATCGGCGACATTGATATGAAAATCGAAACAGCTTTGGAAGAAGCGTTGCATCTGGAAGATGTTACCAGTGGTGAAGAGGAAGCAAAAACACCAAATTTGCGGTTATTAGACGGGATGAAACAAAATAATTAGTGGAAGCCGTCACCAAGCTGGTAACCTAATTGCCAGTAAATGACAAGCAACTTGAGAACCATCGGAATCAATCGAGGGAACAGTGGACAGTTAGGTGACGACAGACGTGATAGAGGACAACAACAAGATCATGTATTCATCGATAGACTGCGTTTTCAAACGCCAGGACCTAGCCACCGGGACAAATCTTTTGGATGAAATGATCCGTCCAGGAGATACCACAGACAGGGAATCAAGTGTAGAGCCTGTGGGCAAGAAGGATACATTTCGAGGAATTGTCAACACTGTTTCTAATGTGGAAGTTCACAACACTTGAAGAGTAACTGGCCTCTCAAAAAGAATAACCACTGAGAAATTTAATGTCATTAGAGTTTATTCGGCAAATACAATTAAATGTCTAAACGCAGAAATGATACTTCATGGGAACAGACGCGTTGGATTATTAGACGGTGGAAGTCTAATAATCCAACTCGTTTGTACTCAAAACGAGTGTTAACAGCCGTTAACTCAGCTGTGAAATTAATCGGAAGAGTAACGCTATTAGTACAGTTGCAGCCGAGAATATCGGAGGCTGAACAAAAAATTCTGATAACGACAGAAAAAGGTATAGAATGCCTGCTGGGAATTGATATCCTGGAAACGAAAAAAATGTGTAATGATTTTTTTCGAAGAGTACTTATACAGTCAATTTGAAATTTCAATACCGTTTACCACAGAGAAAACGCAAGGTATTTAGGTTTTTGCAATTGCGGTAGAAAACACTTCTATACAGCGTAAAAACGAAAGTCTGATGAGAGTTAGGTAAGCTGATGCAACCGCAGATTAAATTCAGTGAGTAGAAAGATTAGTAGAAGCAATTAAGGATCTTGAATTGAAGAAAGGCTTGCTTGTAGCTAACTGTATGATATCAATGAAAGATGGTTCTAGTTTGATAAAAGTCTGAATTCTAAAGGACGCACCAGTGACCGTGCATAAAAAATTAAAGTATGAAGCTGTCTTGAGAAGAAACAGAAGTTAGTTGTGAATGGAATTTTCACAAATCAAATTAAAACAAAAACATTGGAAACATTTTATTTTGGGAAAACATGCAAGTTTGGCATGATCTAAATAGTCAGTCGAAAGGCAAAGTACATGAACTGTTCATGAGTCATCAACAGGTTTTCTCCTAAAACTCGAACAACTTAGGATATGGTGACAAAATAAAACACCAAATTAACATCAACAACGATGCACAGCCGTTCACGAGAAGTTATTGCAGTATGAGTTTTGATAAAAGAAAAGCAATAATATACATTGTCGAAGATCTAGACGATGTAAAGTTAATTGAACCAACCCATTCGTATTGGGCAGCACCACCAAAATTTTCAAGAAATTAAGACGGCATCTACATATTAGTTGAAGATTACAGAGGTTTGAGCAAAGAAATCAAGAAAACCAGTTGGCTGCTGCCAAGAATAAATGACGTTATCGAATCTCTAGAGGGAAATTGTTTGACAATGGCATATTTTCAAATAGCGCTGGATCCAGAATTGAAGAACTTGACATCTTTTTTAACTCCAATGCGACTCGACAAAAGGAAGAGACTAAAAATAGAATTGGCGTCAGTGCCAGGAGCTTTCCAAAGTTTAATGGAATCAATCACGGAGGTGCCTAAAGAGTGTTAATCAGCGGTTGAACAACTACAGAAAGCACCAATCTCGGGTTATTCGAAAGACACGGATCCCAATACGTTAATCACTGACGCTTGTCTTTTTGGCATTGGCGCAATTATTCCCAAACACAACAATGGGGTTGAGAGACTTATTGGATACGTAAGCAAAACGCTCAACAAAAGTCAACAAATTAACCTACGAGAATTTTTTGCGATAGTTTATTTCACTCAACACCCAAAAAATTATCTTTTTAAGTTTTTGATTGCTACCAACCATAGGGCCCTCACCTGGTTATATGGTTTTTAAGAAACTAGACCGATTGTTGGCCAGATGGATAAAAAACTCGGACAGTTTGATTTTGAATTCAAACAGGAAGTTGGAAAGAAGATCTTTCACGGAAATTGTCTGTCTAGATTTCCACAGTCTGAACAGGAAGTCAAAGGTTGCGATCAAGTGAACCAAGTAATGACGTAAGACGAAAATATCTGATCCATTGGACTAGGGAATCTGTGGAACAACTAGTTGAACATCAGAAAAATGCTGCCAAAATTTTTATACTAAGAAATTGATTGAGAACTGGAAACGTCCTCAAAGAAAAACAGGGCGGGATCCTCATGGCCATTGTGGAAGCTTTAGACTGATTGCAGAAACTTACGAATGGCAAATGGTCCAATTAGGAGAAACAAACGTATTGACAAATTTAGCAGCTTAACACAAACAGACATTCAAAGATCACTTTAAAATTTTTTTTCCTTCACGAACATAATTTGGTATGGTTAAGACATTTGATCGGGTTCAAAAAACATTCTACTGACCCGGGATGAGAAGCGATGTTCTTGAGTAGGTAAATTCTTCCGAAGTTTGCTGTTAAAAAAAGTCGCCACATCAGAAACACATACACAACCTGAAAGTTTGGAAACCAGGTCACCCGTTTTGGCAACTTGCTTTTGACTTTGTAGGACCTTAAACCAAGTCAAGTGGAAGCAAATACTTTCTGTTAATTGTAGATAATTTTTCAGATCGGTGTGAAGCAATTCCCATGAGCAACCCGGAAATTTCAACGGTAGCTAAAACCTTTGTAAACGCAAGGGTCTCAAGATTGGGTTGTCCGACAAATCTTCATAGTGACAAGGGCACTAACTTTATGTCAAATTTTTTCAGGAACATGTGTAAACAGCTAGGAATTAACAGGAGATCAACAACAGCTTATTATCCTCAAGGAAACGCAATTATAGAGACTACCAATTGCACAATCAAAGAGAGTCTTGCAAAATATGTTGATGAAAATCATTGCAGCTGGAGCGACTACCTCCCGCTGGTAAAGATTCTGTACAGATCATCAATTCACTCTGTGACCACGCACAGCCCTTTTGATCTAATTTTTGGACAACCATGCGCTCTGCCTATTGATTGCATGTATCAACAATACAAACCAAAATCTACCCAACCTTGAGTGATTATATTGGTTTCTTGAAAGATGAACTACAAACGTGCCATAAACTGGTAAGGGAAAGCGTGGATGTTTAGCACGAAAAACAAGAAACCTACTATGACCGTGGTACATTTGGACCTTAACATCAAATAGTTGATTTAGTAATGGTGTTTAACCCCACGATTAAAACTGGCCCGACAAAAAAGTTAAATCCATTTACATTGGACCTCCAATAATACGTGAAATAATCACCGATCTAAATTTTATTATGGGAAGATGTGAAAACAAAAAAACAATAAAAGGTCCATTACAATCAACTAAAAATCGATTAACAGTAGAAGTGGTATCAGTGATAAAAGAAACTAAAAAGGCAAAGAGTGAACCCAGAATACCACAACATAATTTAACGGAGGAGAACGATTTTGTAGAAATGGAAGTAATCACTCCAAAATTGAACGACACAGAAAGAAGGAAAGTTATTCCTGAAGGGAATAATAATCAAAAGAACCCTTTTGCAGAAACTCACAATGAGACAGGAATTGTTTGAAACTCCAGGCGTTGGGAGAACAGGAGAATCATTAACCACTAACACAAATAACAAGCGCAGAAGCACAAAGATACTTGCGCCCGAAATAGCCACACAGCAGAAGCCGAATAGCTTGGTGGAAACAATCGAAAGAAATGGAGGCGAAGGATTTCCAATTAGAAGCACGACTTCTACTTCGCAGAATGTTACCGAGCGACGATTTCAAACAAGAAGTGCATCAGGAATAACAAGACCACAAAAATTGAAGAACTATTTTTTAATCAAAAAAAAATCCGAGGAAAATTTCGATAATGACGTATTTTTTTAAAAGGTTGATACGATAAATTGCAAAGGGCATGAAACTCACTTTGGAACGTGCAGTTGAACTTGAAACTTCTCCAATTGTTAGCATATTAAGTTTTTCACAATCCTTAGATATTGTGGGGCATGACTTTGAGAACAAAAGTTTGCCATGTCTAAACATACCAAATGCGAAACGTCACATATCGAGGAGGAACAGGTAAATCGAGGAGGCCCCTCTGAAAAATCTACTCTGAGAAATGCATGAATAAATTAAAAAACTGCCGGGACAGAGCCGCATATACTGCAGCTGCGCTGAAAAAAACTGATTGGTATGAAGATGAAAGTTACCTCAACAAGAAAACACAAACAATTCCCACGTTTTATCCTTTAAAAGAATTATTTTGCCAAAAACTATGGCAAGGACACAAAATTCTGTTACCGGGACTATGTGATTTTGAATTGAATGCTCCTTAAAATACTTAATGGAATGATTGGTGGCGGAAGCGACAAAGAGTTTGTACTGAAAATATCAAAAACATTCATTAAATTTGGAAAAGAGAAAGGAATAAATTATGTCCACATTTTGGATTGGATCTATCCAAAACGTGAAAAACAAAAACTAACCTTAGGATAAATGCTGAAATGTTCTTGATTACCTTGTTCATTCAAACAAGGCAAACAACTAAAAGAATTTTTATGAAACTTTTATAAAATCTGTTATATTTTAAGAACCCGTTGAAAAAAGAGCAAATCTTGTTATATCAAAGAGATACGTTTGAATTATATTCAGTGCAATATATATATATATATATATATATATATATATATATATATATTACCAAAATACAAAACCGAATATGTACGATAATAAAATTGTACGACAATATGAACGATAATATGTACGACAACAGCAAAGACAGTCAATACTGGAGGCAATAGGTTTTCGACTAGCAAGAAAAAGATGGAAAAGATCTTGGTAGTTCAGGTAAAAAACAATAGCAAACAGGTAGACGATTTTCAACTGTTTGAAATAAATATCAGAAGTTTACATTACACAAATGAATCCTTGATAATCAAGGAACGTAATTTATGGCCAACAGATAAACCTGAGACACATCTCAGGGATAGAAAACTAGATAAACTCTTTGTGCGGTTTTTATGTTCAAAAACTTGGAACGTAAATACTTTTGTGTTCATAAATTTGAAAGAATTAGAGCTATTGAAATGTCACATAGAAAAACAGCAGAGAGCTATGATTCGATCTAACCCAATAATTGGAAACACACAACAAAACGCTCTGTGGCTACCCGCGGAATGAACATGAGGAATTTCCATAAGTGCGCTAAAGTTGTCATCCGCGTTATAGAAAATATTTTGGTACCGCGGAAGGACCAGTTAGGGTGTATTCTGACAAAAGTTCAGAAGGGACACGATACATGGATCTCAGTTCTAAAGTGTTCTATAGAAATTTTACATTATCGGATTGCAACCCCTTAGTACCGAACACACTTGATTTGCAAAACGGGTCACAAATCACATATGGCCGACAACTAGAATAGATTGACAAGGCCGAGGAGATGCCCAATAACAGAGTTAACGTCAATTGATCAAGCACTGCACCAATGAACGGGGTGTTCAATGATGATGACCTTGAACTTAGCAAGACAGCTCAAAGTTTATGACACTTCAGAAAAACGATAACAGAAAGAGAGGTCTTCCTGGGACAAGGGTGCTCATATGAACATGAGACCTTAGAGCATTCCAATATGGACTTCAGATACGGGCACCAGTGGCGCGGACTCTTTATTTCTAATTACCTTGGTAATAAGGTGAAGCAAATCTGACATGTGGCAAGGGAAGTCACCATAAGATTGATGACTATTTTTATCGGCTTAAAAATCATTCTTGGTACCATGCGTGTCTTCCTGTCAATCGGCATGCTACGCACTGTCACCAAAACTGTAGTTGCACTAGAACCCATTAAACTAATGGGGGAGTTAGGGATTTTCAACATCTCAAACAACGTTTTAAGGGAACAATATTTGACCAGAAAAAAACACTTAAACTGTGTGACAGTGACACAAAATTTGTAAATGTAAAAGCGAAAAAATCTAGATCTATTCCCGAAATATCTGAAATCGAAATTGATACACTGGATTAATTGTTTTTGTTACAAGTAGGAATGGCAGAACGAAAAGTTGGCGGGCGGCTACCGATACCCTTACTCTACGAAGTGAAATCAATCGTAAGACATCAAGTTTATAGGATTATTAGAGTGATGTCCAATAAAAGGTATGTAGTAAATTTGAGGCAACTTCAGCCACCCAATATCGTGGACAGTGGCTCCAATACGTGAGATGAAACTGAATGAGCTGCGAGGCAAAATTGAAGAGCAGCAGCAAAAGATGAACAACAGCGAAAAGCTCGCCAATGCTAGAGCTCGGCTCGAAGAATAGCTTCGGCAGTTAAAGCTAGAAGATTAAAAGTTACACGAGCATATTCTAGAAAAAAACATAGCACGGGAATCAGCAGGAGGCAGGTTGAAATGTTGAACAGAGGGTTGGAAGAAGCTAGGAGCCAAGCAGAAAACAAAACAAGGTAATGTTTCACTCTAGTAGCTGAGCGGGAGTGTTTAGCTCGGCAGCTGAAGAATACGGAAGAGCATATCAGAAAGCTACGAAGAAGGATGAAAACGGAGCAGACGTCAAGAAAAGTCATCCAGAGAAGGCTGAAGGCTATAAATGCACAAAGTCGATCACCAAATCTATACGAGCTGCTGTTCCTGCCTCAGGGGCAACAATCGGCACAATTTTGAAAAACTACAAGTCGTTATCTTTGCTGTGCCATCCAGACAAGCGTGTTCGGGAGATTATTTTGCAGGGGAAAAATATTATAGAGGACGAGAAAGCCAGGAGTATTTATGTAAATATGGAATTGAAAAAGCAGAAGAGTATTTGAGCTCAATAGAAGAACTGAAAGTATGACATGCTTGTGAATTACAGTTTGCAGACGCCATTCAAAATTTTCCGATTAATATAAAGCAACAGAAATAAATTGTAATCAAGAGTAATACGGATCTTAACAGAAAAAGCAAAAGCGTCAGAGATAATGATAGGAATCATCACGGATTTCGACCTTGACGGATACGTCAAGGAATGTTTGTTCTTGACGGGATTTGTCAAGCAGGTAAATCTGTTATCTGTTTGTTTAACTTACCGGGACCCGTGCGGTTAAGAATTACCAAAAGAGAATCCCAAACCGATTTTAAAAAATGGTAATACTAAATCAAGATAAATTAACCATTGATATGAACACAACCAACCACAATAATTAAAACCTCAACTCATTTGTTCAGCTGCCAAGCAATAAAAATTCTTATTATTCATCTCTGAGACAACACTTCTCATAAACTTATTCTTCACAACTTTTGCTCTGTTACTTTTCACTCTGTAACTTTTAACTCTGTAACAATTGTTCATTATTTCTAATTCTTAAAATAAATAGGCTTTGACTTTAAACATTTTCTTTAGCTTACACCCGAGAAGTAAAGTGCTTTAGAAGGAACGGTGCTTCCGGAAGAGGAATTTTGAAGAAAGTAATAACAGCTGTAAATATGAGTCGTAAATAGGCTAAATATTCCTACATGAAAAAATGGATCTTTTCCGTTTGTGCCCCCCCCCCCCAGTACGTTATGCTCCCCCCAGTTACAGAGCACGTGTCATTACATAGTAAATCATTATGTAAAATTATTGCACGTGTGTCTGGGGTTTGCAAATAATATGCACCCACTAAGCTGGGGGCGGGGGGGGGGCACAAACGGAAAAGATCCGAAAAATTTTTGGTTTTTTGAATAATTTTATTCGATTGTGAAACAGTTTTATGTAAACCTGACGATGAACGCAACGTTCGAAAACGTTCGTTTTTTAACTCAATCATTTTTTAACTGAGAATTCCTTCTTTGCAGCTTCAGAATCTAACTTAAAATGCTCGGAGAATTAGAGCTTTTAGGACAAAATTGTATTGATTGCTATCTTCGTTTTTTCTTTTTAATCCTGATGTGCGTTGATGGCGGCTACTTTACATACCAATGCCTCAGTTCTGGAAGGCTAGTGAAAAGAGCAGTCATACTAGAAAATAGACTCTCGTGTTTAAACAAGCATTAGATTGGGAATAGGTCTTAGTCTTATAATAGTAGTAGTAGTTGTTAAGGTTTTAGAGTAATGCAGCAAATACAGCTATTATTTCAACTAATCGTGGACTTTGACAAATACGAGTCCACGATTAGTTGAAGTTCGATTTTTGCCGAAGCCACTTTTGCAATTATCTCGGCATGGTCCTTTCTTATAGTACTCACAAATTGTCACGATATAGTCCCGTCCAAGTACAATTCTTCGGATCTATTCTGTTTCGGCCCCCAGTGTTTTTTGTGATCCCCAATTTCAAATTATGTTGTTATTTAGGACGTTACTATGTAAGAAAATAGCACGTGCGCCTGGGGGTCATAAAAAATTGCTCACTAAGCTGGGGGGAGGGGAGAGGGCAAAACATAATAGATCCAATTCTTCTTTACCTTTTTGGTAATCTCTGTATAATCGATGAAAACTTTGTGTGGTAGTTGTGCGAGCAAACAATTTTTTTCCTTTTTAAAAGTCTTCTGTCAATAATAGATCACCTGTTGGTCTGCCGTCATTGACTATTTCAATATTGGATTTCATCGAATTAATTGCGCACAGGAACGAGAGATCAGAAATTGCAATGTAAAAAGAAAAATTGATGCGGTCAGTCTTACTTTATGCCCGGAATGAGAAAACAGAATCTCTTTGTTTACTACCCTCTTGAATTAGTCTTCTCAATGGGTTCTCCGGAGAAATAGAACTCGTAATCTGAATTTGTCATCGTAATATGAGCGCACTAATCACTTTCTGAAGGAATTTAATTCTGTGCTCGGGTTAGATCCAATTGGCAGACGAGACTTTATTTACTAATTGAATTGAACTTTGCATTGTCAGCGCAAAGAAGTTGAAAGACTGCTGTACTTTTATTAAGTATATTATTATATATCAGCAAAAGAGGCTCGCGATTACCAATACTTGAGATAACCCACATATCACAGGGAGAAATGACCACAGATTCTTACACTCTGGGTTCTTATCAAGTTGGATTCTAACTACCTGATGGCTTTGCCAGGCACACTTAGTCGATCCGAATTCTTTCTCTTTTTCTTTCAAACATGTAAATTAATAATATAACCGAAATGTTAAAGTTTACATGCCTTCAGAATAATCAGGAATATTTATTGAAATAATCAAAATTATACATTAATCTTCTGGTTATTAATTGATGTTACCCATTCAGCTGCTCGTTCCACTATATATAAAAATGAGACACGAATGATCCTAACTGTCTATCTTTTGGAAAATTTTCATGCTCACGTTGCAAAACTTGTTAAAGCTTTTTTGAAAATAGTTTTGTTCTCCGTCGCTCTTACGTTAACGAGTAACTTATTCCATTTTTGTATGATCTTCAAAATCAAAGATCTTTTAATTTGCTTAGTATACTTTTGCGTTCTTATTATCAGCTGTTTTGTCCGTTTGTTCTGTTTTAACTGTAGGTGGTTGACACATCAGGACTAAAGATTTGAAAACTTGCAGCCTTACTGCCAAAGGTATATGGTTTCTTACCAGATATAGTGAGCGAATGGCGGCCGCCATTTCTAAAACTACATTTAGATGTGCTTCAAAAGTCAATTTTGAGTCAAGGTGTATTCCTAGATAACGACAACTCTCAGCAGATTTTATTAAATTTCTGTTAAAAGTAACTTGGTTCTAATTCGGTCCTGGTAGAAAAATAAAGTAGTTATGTTTTATCAGCATTCAAAGTGAGTTGATTTTCCTTTAATAACAGTCTGTCTTCAATAAAATATTTTCAATATTTGTTACAATTGTTTCTCCTGGTTCATATCGACATAAAATATTAGTATCGTCTGCAAATTGAACAAGCTAAAAGTCACCTTTGATTTTTTTCTAAAAATCGTTAACGTATAAAAGAAAAATTAGGGGTCCTAATACTGTGCCTTGCGGTACTCCATGATTAACGAAAATGTGTTCTGAGACCTCGGTGCCTATTTTGACGCTTTGTGATCTTTCTTCGAGAAAAGGTTTCAGTAAGTTAATTGCAGGCTCAGAGAAGCTGAAGCACTCAGCTGTTTTAAGAAATATTTTGTGCGAAATTGAATTGAATGCTTTTGCAAGGTCTAAGAAAATGGCTGCAGTGTTTTCCCCGTTTTCATGGTTTTCTATTACTGACTCATTGAAAAACAATGCTGCATCTGTTGAAGATTTTTTGTTTTGGAATCCAAATTTCTCTTTATTCAAGATTGTTTTTATTAATGTGATCCATCATTTGGAAAAAGAGAAGCTTCTCAAAAAACTTAGCAAAAGTTGGTGTGAACGAAATTGGTCGATAGTTGCACACTTGTGTTGTTGATCCTTTTTTGTGAATTGGTGTGACATATGCATGTTTTAGAATAGTTGTTGTGTTTTATGTCAGTGATGTCAGCTCGTAGTCAGTGTGTTTGGTGTCGACTGTCTTCAATTAATTGAAGGTTATTTGAGGATGGACAACAACTCAAACATTTCCTAAATGTAAATGACATTTATGCAATAATTAGAAGTGCTGAAAATTATTGTCGGTTTTCTTCTCTTTTGTGAGAATGCAGGTCTACGAAGCTATGGTAGCTTTTTTTGTGTAAGCTGTGTTATCCAGTTTTGAACATTTCAAGTGAAACAAAAGTCGGATCTTTTCCGCTAGCCCCCCCATTTGTGAAACAAAATTTAATTGGGTTTAGGTACTAGCTATTTTGGCCATAGCTGAGAAGATCGACTTGATAAGAATTTTTCGCAACCAAAATCCAAAAGAATGAAGTCAAAACTTTATGAAACCTCTTAAATTATACTGATTTATGTATTTTTCACCTCACCTGATGAAATTTGTCGACCAAATGGCGTTTCTTATAATCTGTGTGAGCGAATACCGCTAAACCCGGTATCAGTTGTTTCAAATAGAGATTTTATGGACTGATGCAATCATGCAAGATTTCAATGCTTTAGCAGTGTCTGGTTTTTCAATGGTCACCCGTTTTCAAAGTTTCAATAATAACTTTGCTGATTTTCTCATGCCTTTTATTGTCAGCGTTTTATAATATTTCGTTCTTTTGAAGCTATGTATGGGTTGAAAAAAGCCTTAGTCAGTTTTGTTAACAATTCGAACAGATTAAGAGCGGGAAAACAAATGAAAGCTTCATACTGAGCTGTAAGTAGATCTCTGTTATCCTATTGATTTGACTGTTTAGCTACCCCATTATCAATAAAGAAAGTGCTCGAAAAATTTAAAGAAGTTCTTTATATAGATCCCAGCTTTTCCAGACTACCATTCATTGTTTTCAGTAACCGATTTTTTGTCAGTTTTGAAGCAAATTAAATTAAATGTTGCCAAAAAGCACCACTGCTACGGCTCTGTCTTTAATGATAACAGGAAGCGTTACTGTTGGTGTGATTATTTTCTCCCTAATTATACTTGTCATGTTTTATTACCACAAGGTCGGTCGTCTACGGGAAGGGAGATTGTGGTTTGCCTAGATTGCTTGATCTTCATGCACTTTGAGTGGTATGTTCTCCCGTTTTTTTACTGAGCTTTCAAACCGGAAGCATTTGCTGTGTATCAGGAGGAGTTAATGGATACAAATTTTATTTCTGCAATGAATACATTTATTCAGACTATCTTCAAGCAACTGGAAGCGGTTTCATTTGAAGACGTTCTAAGTACCCTGCTCTGATTATATATCAGAGAAAGATCATAAATACAATTCATCTTGAAAATAATAAAAGTTCAATTCACCATTCGAAATGAGGAAAGCAAGATTACCGCTGTCGAACTTCATTTTTCTCGTGAAAGCAAAATCCGTCGGAATGAAAAGATAAGTAAGAGAAGAGGAAGAAAAAGTTTCATAAACTTTAAATGAAAAACAATAAAAAGGAAACATTCACACATCTCATACCTTAATTGAGTATAAAAAACTACAGCCAAATTTTTTGTTTTCTACCTTTAACAAAGTTTTTTAGTTCTTTATGTAAAAATTGTACAAGAGTTTAAGTCAGCTAGTTGCCAGCTAGCAACTCTAAGCAAAGTCATTCTGGATAGACTCAAAAATGGGAAAAATTGAGTTACAATAGGAAAGAAGAGCTACAGTGACCTTCAAGTTTTTTTTCGACAGCGAATTCAATCATACAACCACTGTTTTGTTTGGAGCTTAAGTCAAGAGATTAATTGATGACAAATATGCAATAGTGAACTTCAAGGAACAACATAAGGCAGAGTTAAACGGTACTACAGTAACACCAGTAGTCTCTCAAAAGGACTCGCGTTTAATGATAAACTCAAATCTGACCTGGAACACGAACACCGACGTGTAACGAAACCCTCTGCTCTCTCTAATCAATTAGACGCAGTTTATCTAGATTCTGTCCGGTAATGACTAAACTCAATGGTTATACTGGCTATATAATTAATGGCTCTTGAACGAAGTTCATAGCTTTTATTTTAAACGTGTGTGCCTTTTTTTATGCAAATTTTTTGCTTGACGGTTTTGAATTTTCGAGTGACTTTTACTCCCTTGACTTTTTGCGTTTCCGTGATCTAAAATTCTCTCTCAATCACAATTTCAAGCAGTTGAACTCAATTGGCGGCAATTTAATACTAAAAGTCAAATGAGAATTGCGCCAAAACTGTTGCCATTTTTCACTTTAAATCTTAATAGTGGTATATCTTAACCTCTAATGTGGTTATTTGAAGCCCATTATTGAACTTCTTAGTCCCATTTAGGCTCCCACTTCCACCACCAACCCCCCCCCCCCCCCCCCCCCGACTGAAGCAGCTTTCAATTGATTAGAGCTCCCACTAGTCGTTCGAGAGCAATTCTTCCGACGTTTAGTCGGTTATGTTTTCAATAGCTGTTTGCGGCTCCTTTGTGCCTCCTTATAATACGACAAATATTGAGAAAAGTAGTGAAAATAGTGGGAAAAGTTCAGAGATGTATGCTAATTTTGTGTTTTTTATTACAGATCAGAGCTTTAAAAAAGATCCTTTCCTCTCTTAAAATGCATCATTCATCTTTTCGTCAGTCAGACATGTTCTGAAAAACTAATAAGGGGCCGGCAAAAAACAGAGGCCGTAAATGTAAATTTAAAGTAACTGATCATCTCCTTTGCCACTTTCACTTGAAAGTAACTCTTTTTGAGTTCACAAAATAATAGCTGCTGTGACCTTTAGTTTTGATTGGACGGCAAAATCAATCAATGCAAGTTATTTTTGGAGCCGGAGGGGGTTGAACTGAACAAGTGGAAGTAAATTGAAGTGGAGTGACGCAGCTTGTGTTTGGTGTTACAAAACGAAATTTAATTCTTGTTTATTGATCTCAAAAGAAGATTTTAGCAATAATATTAGTCCTGTGGTTTAGGTCGGTTCTTAGAAAATAACCCTCCTGCCCACCACCTCCACTTAACCTACTCCCCACCACCACCACCACATAACCCGCAAGCCCCATCCCTGCACACTGTTGTACCCGTAACCCAGCGCTCTAGGTTTCTATTTGGTTTTGCTGTGCCCTCCAATAGGAGGATTGAAATTTTATTCTTGCCCTAATTCCTCTTTTTGTCTGATCCGTTGCACTTTTTGTCCCCAGAGGGCTTCCAGTTATCGTGTGTTTTGGCTGACTAGGGTCTTAATTATGCGATTCACTGAGCTCTTTTGGAAAAGAGATAAATTCATGGTGTGAAGGACGGTTCTTAAAATTTGACCCTCCTCCTCCACCCCCTTCACCAGCACCCCAAGCCTCGTCCCTGCACATCGTTCCACGCGTAACACAGCGCGCTCAGTTTCCATTTGGTTTTGCTTTTTGGGTTTTGCCCTTCAATAGGAGGATTGAAATTTAATTGGCGCCCTAATAATTTCAACTAAAAACTTGTACTTTGGCTTAGAGTTAACGAAGTACTTGACAAATTAAACTTGTGGGGAGGGCATAATTGATCGAATAGTGACAAGAGTTGCTTGATTTTGTATTGCAAATAACAGTGGTCACTTTTCTATTAACTCTTTGCCCTTAACGTCGAGTTTCGCTTGATCTGAATTCTAATTGCCAATGGAGAAATGTCAACTTTAGGGAACAGTAGGTGGCTGATTACTTCTAAATGTTGAATCAAAAGTGCTTCAAACTTCCAAGAAAGCAGTCTAATATCCATTTCCGTTCCTGTCTTTCTATTTGAAATCACCTTTAGCTACAGCTATTAATTGCTCTCAATTGATGTTTATTGCAATTATATTAGTCTTGATGTCTCAATCTCAATGCGATTTTTTATTGATCAATTTTTGACTTTTCGATTGATTTTTAAGATTCACAGTTTTGCATGTTCTGAGTTGGTTTTCTTTAGAATTTACGCTGCCGGCTTAATTTGCTGTAGTTTACTACTGAAATTCAAATCAAAAGCGGCAAAATTGGTTTAGTTTTTTCATCTAACTAGCGGCCGATAATAAGCTCTAATGCCATCATGTTGAGCCCCTTAGTGACACTTTATCCTCTCTCAGGCTCAATAAAGGCACAAATTATCCCCCTGATCGTTTCAGAGGAATTTGACCGATGTCTGTTCTGTTGATAATATTGTTTCTGTTTTCAAGATATTCACAATGGGTTGTATTTTGTTTTGAATAAGTGAGATGTTACCAAAACTTCATTGTAAGCCTGTCGTGATTTTGTTGTGATTGTATTGAAAACCTATTTGGCTTTTGGAAATTGCCATCTTAGATTAAAGTCTGATTCAATCATTGATCAGCATTTTGTAGCCAGGGGAGTCTTTACAGCAGGCTAAATGATAAACTGAAATTCAAATAAGTTAAAATAAATTCAAATCTATTTTGTTATGAAAAATCTGATTCATGTTGTATTCTTGCCTGGAAGGAATTGCTCATTTGTTTTTTCAGGCACTATGTCCGAAACTCAAGTCAGAGAACGCACCAACTGTTGCAAACAGTTAATGCCCACAAATTTCAAGCAGAATTTCAAAGAACAGACGTTACCAGCGTGGCAGCCTTTGTACAAAAGCGGAAGCGTTGCACTTTCTTTCTTTATCATTGCTCTTTTCTTTCTCATCTTCGGAATCGTAATTATTGTTGAAGATAACACTGTAGTGGAGGTGATAAGAGATTACACAGACTGCAATGATTGTAATGATTTTGATTTCGCTCGCAATGATTCGGGTTGTATTGCCTGCAATTGTACAATATCCATTGAGGTAGAAGAAGATATCCCGAAACCAGTTTATGTGCAGTATAAGTTGGAAGGCTTCTATCAGAATCACAGACGGTTAGTGAGTTCACGTATATGTTGTTTTCTTGAACAATAGCAATGAATAGATTTTTACCGGAGTTTCTCGTATCGTAGGAAAATTTTTAAGCTAATAGCTGTTATTGTGATTTTTGCCAGTTGTTTTTTGCCTAATCCTAAAATTTGCGAGCGAAGACGAGTTACTAGAGCGAGTATATTTACTGGCTAAAAATCGATATTAGTCATTATGAGTTTCACTAATGTTTAATTGCTCTCAAACGAAGTTTGCAGCAATTACATTAGTCCTCTCGGTCTTTTTTTAATGCGCTTTTTCGCTTGACTGATTTTTCGACTGACGATTTTGCCTTTTCGTCCTCAAAAACGAGGTAAACAGGTAGCGCCCAGTGGGAATTAAGTGCTCTTAGAGCCTTTCAGCTCTATTTCAGCTCAAACTGTTTTGCAGACGCAGGGGCCAGAAAACGTCCTTAAGGGTCCTTATTGTCATTATTCAGGTTTTTCAGCCTAACGGAAAATCTCCGTTAGGGTTTGATGATAAGTTACTGGAAAATGTTTTTTCGCCATGGATTAGAGTTCAACTTTTGTTATCACAAATTGTTATCGCAGTTTTTTATGCAACTTGCAAGTTTTATGAAATTTTCAGTTTTTAGGTTTCTCCAGCCTCAAGAGCCACATAACCTCCTCTAGGTATTGATTATATGTTACTGCATAGCTTCTAGATGTAATGGAATGTTTTTTAAGATTTTAATATCAGCAATTTTTAAAATATTTGTAATTTTTCAAGTTTTTTGAATCTTTTTGAATATTTTTTATCATTCTTCCGGCACCAGTGTCCTAGGGACCTCCTCCAAGGTATGATAATGAAGTGCTGCATAGTTTCTAGAGTTATTGCAATGGTTATCAATATTTCAAGGACTCCAGCTTTAGCATTTTTTTAATAAAATTTAATTTTCAAACTTTCAGAAAATTATTATCATGTTCCAAGTTTATGGTTTTTTATGAGCCAGTGAAACTATTTAAAGCTTGAAATAGGGATACTGGATAGTCTTTTGAGACAGTGAAATGGTTTTGAAGATTTTAATATCTTGAGTTTTAGCAAGATATTGTTAAGTTTGCGGTTGTTTTCAAAATTTTTGAATATTTTTTCCTTTTCTGAGTTTAACGGTCATCACAGGCCAACGAAGCTTTTCAATTCTTGCAGATGGGTTACTTGACATAACTCCAAAGACAAAAAAATAGTTTTGAACATTTCATTGTGAAATCTGGAAGTGTTTCTTTTAACATTTGCAATATTTTGCAAATTTTTAAAATTAGTTTTTTATTTGATTTATTTACTAACAAGGCTAGAAAACTCAAAGTTGCAGAGTCGAATCAAGCTAAAGCTAGCCTCATTTAACCGTGGCTAGCTACTGATGAAGCCAACCGCTCGCCGGTCGTTTGAGAGCAATTCGCCCGACGTTAGTCGGTTATGTTCTTTAGTTTTTGGACGTAATGTACAATTATCGAGAAAATTCATAATTAGGGCGCGTTGCCTTGAGAAATGAGAAATCTCAGTTGAGAAATCGAAGAAGGATGTAAATTAATACATGTAGTTTTCTTGTGCAATTATTAAAGCAATTTCAGTTACGTCATATCCCGTGATGATCTACAACTTCGTGGAGACTGGGACAAGAGTCCTGCCGGGAATTGTGATCCCTACGGAACTGACGAGAATGGAGTCAAAATAGTCCCTTGCGGTGCCATCGCGAACTCAGTCTTCAACGATTCGTTTGAACTCAGCGACAGCGGTGACTCCGTAGTTCCGATGCTTAGAACTGGAATAGCCTGGTCCAGTGACAAGGATAACAAATTCAAAAACCCTAGCGACTGGCAGAGTTTGGTCCAAGATGGCAACTTGCTCCAGAGTGGTTACGCTAGTCCCCCGAATTGGTGTGGCAGGACGCTTTTGGACCTTGATGTAGATGATCCTGACAACAATGGGTTGAAGAATGAGGACTTGATTGTTTGGATGCGCACTGCGAGCTTCCCAACTTTTAGAAAACCCTGGAGACGAATTGATCATGACCAACCTGGTTTCGAGAATGGGCTTCCCAAAGGTAATCTGGCGATGCGACTGTTATCAAAGATTTAACAGATGTTAATGAACAGAGTTTAATGGCCTTGAACTCAATGGTCTTGATATATCAACTTCGCACCGTCAATTATCTTAATGGGGCTTTTCAAGTTTAAAAATTAAGTGATATTAGTATTCCCGTAATTAATAGCCGCGAAGCGATAGCGGCTATTATTGGGGACATCGTGGTTTTTTTCAATGTAAACGAATGGAATGTATTGGTGTGCTGTCTTTTTATAGCTGTAAGCTGAGCGTAGCTATATCGCGGTGCTCTTGGTTTTTTACAATTCAAAGAATTTGAATTGTATTGGGGCGCTGTCTTTTTACGACTCGAAGAGGAGTATTGGAGAAGTCCTTTTTACAATTCAAAGAATTTGAATTGTATTGGGGCGCTGTCTTTTTACGACTCGAAGAGGAGTATTGGAGAAGTCCTTTTTTTTAAATCAATTTTATTGGAGTGAATTTTGAAGCGGGAAATGAAACGCGTGAAAAAATTTGGATTGAAAAAAGAGAGTGGTTTTTTGTTCATACCGCTGTTTTTGAGAGAGCGAGAAATTGATGTGTGAAAAAATTTTCTCTGAGCGAGCGAAATTTTTTTGTTCACGTGCGGCTTTTAAAAGCAGTTTTTTTTGCAATTTTTCTTGTTTATGAGGTCTGATTATGATACTGTTTTGGATTTGAGCTCGTTCTGATAGGAATTGAAGGTTTCAAGTAGTTAATTTGAGTTTTATGCAAATTTTGAGGTTTTTGATCAGTTTTGCTGATTTTTCGACTAAATTTAATGTATTTTGGCCTTTTGTTTTGTTTTACTGCTTTAAGTGCAATTTGCGTAGAAGCTCGTTACTCAAAGAATATCAGGGATGTAAATTGATTACAATTTTGTTGGTATAAAACATTTTTTTCTGAAGAAAAATGACAGAATAGAGAATTTTTTAACCACTTTTTTAAATTTTTGACTTTTTTTCGTTTTTTTTTTTCAATGGTAGGCAATTTCCTTAGCTTGTTATGACTTGCCCATTTTTTCGCGAGCAATTCATTGCTCTATTTGCTCAAAGTTACTCAAAGAATATCAGGGATGTAAATTGATTACAATTTTGTTGGTATAAAACATTTTTTTCTGAAGAAAAATGACAGAATAGAGAATTTTTTAACCACTTTTTTGAATTTTTGGCTTTTTTTCGTTTTTTTTCCAATGGTAGGCAATTTCCTTAGCTTGTTATGACTTGCCCATTTTTTCGCGAGCAATTCATTGCTCTATTTGCTCAAAGTAACTTTATTTGGCTTTATTTTTTCTTGTAAAATTTAAAAAACACCTTACTTTTTCTCGTTTTTATTTGTTCAATTTGGTTTTAAATGTCGTTTGTGTTCTTCCTCAACCTTTGATAGCATTTGGGGAGTTTTCTAGTGGAAGTCAGTTGTTGTAGCTCTTTTGGATGTCTCTCATTCTGATTGATATTAGTTTTGAGTTGTTTTTGTTAAATAAAATCGAGTAAATCAGCAAATTTTGGCCACTTTTTGTCTTTTTTCTAAGTTTATTGCCTATTTCTTCCAATTTAATGTTTTTTGTTGGTAACTTTTTCTCAATTAAGAGCATTTTTGAAGGTGCCGATACTATGAATTTGCACTTGAAGGCTTAGCAGGGCAGTTTTCATTTAAACAAATTATACAAATCTCTAATTCGTTAGAGTTTTTCTCAGTCTTTTTTTTAGTTTGTTGTTTAACGTTTCTCTGCAAGTACTAGGTGGGCGATTGATCTAGCCAAATATATAACTAATTGATTTCTATGAGTTTTGGATGAGAAGCTGCATGTTATCTTTTTGTAGAGAATTTTGTTTGGATTTTTAGAGAATGTTATTTTTGGTCCTTTGTCAAGTTTCCAGTACTCCAGTCTTTTTTTTGTGAATTGGTTACACTGTCTGTTGATTGATAATATGCTGTTGATGCATCTGATTAGTGAGAAAAGTCAGATTTCTACTTCGAGTCGTTTCCGGAATTCTTCCGGCTATGTTTTTTTTATAAGATCTGTTCACACATTTTCATGATTTTTGAAGTCAAATTGGAGTAGTGATTTTGGTCACGCCGAAACAGGAAATGGAGCGAAAAAGCGAGTGGTTTTGCGGCGTGAATTTTTTTCGCTCTAATTTTAAAGTAGAGTGCGAAAATGGTGTTTGAACAAAAATTCGGTTTCTCGGTAGTGGTTTTTTGTTCACATGCGGCAATTTCACTCTGATTTTTACTGTTTTTTCGATTTTTTGGATCGGATTTTTTTCTAAATGGTTTTCCCAATCCATTCACAGCTCATTCTAGGCCTAGTTTTTTGTTTGAATTAAATTTTCATTTCTCGCTAGTGGTTTTTTTGTTCTCATGCGGCATTTTGACATTGATTTTTTGTTTTTTTTGCTTATTTTTTATCTGATTTTTTAAAATGGTTTTCTCAATTCACTCATAGTCCATTCTAGGTCTAGTTTTTCTGTTTAGTCAATGAAAATTTTTTGAATTGTACGTCAGGACTTGTCCTGCTATGTTTTTTTTTAATCATTTTATTGGAGTGAATTTTTAAGCGGGAAATGAAACGCGTGAAAAAATTTGGAGTGATTTGGTTGCTGAACAAAAGTGAAGAGCGGAGCGAAAAAAGAGTGGTTTTTTGTTCATACCGCTGTTTTTGAGAGAGCGAGAAATTGATGTGTGAAAAAATTTTCTCTGAGCGAGCGAAATTTTTTTGTTCACGTGCGGCTTTTAAAAGCAGTTTTTTTGCAATTTTTCTTGTTTATGAGGTCTGATTATGATACTGTATTGGATTTGAGATCGTTTTGATAGGAATTGAAGGTTTCAAGTAGTTAATTTGAGTTTTATGCAAATTTGGAGGTTTTTGATCAGTTTTGCTGATTTTTCGACGAAATTTAATGTATTTTGGCCTTTTGTTTTGTTTAACTGCTTTAAGTGCAATTTGCGTTGAAGCTCGTTACTCAAAGAATATCAGGGATGTAAATTGATTACAATTTTGTTGGTATAAAACATTTTTTCTGAAGAAAAATGACAGAATAGAAAATTTTTTAACCACTTTTTTAAATTTTTTTGCTTTTTCGTTTTTTTTTCAATCGTTGACAATTTTTTTAGCTTGTTATGACTTGCCCATTATTTCGCGAGCATTCATTGCTCTGTTTGCTCAAAGGAACTTTGTTTGGCTTTATTTTTTCTTGTAAAATTTAAAAAACACCTTACGTTTTCTCGTTTTTTTTTTTGTTCAATTTGGTTTTAAATGTCGTTTCTATTCTTCCTCAACCTTTGATAGCATTTGGGAAGTTTTCTAGTGGAATTCAGTTGTTGTAGCTCTTTTGGATGTCTCTCATTTTGATTGATATTAGTTTTGAGTTGTTTGTGTTAAAGAAAATCGAGTAAATCAGAGCAAATTTTGGCCACTTTTTGTCTTTTTTCTAAGTTTTTTTGCCTATTTCTTCCAATTTAATGTTTTTTTTGTTGGTAACTTTTTCTAAATAAGGAGCATTTTTGCAGGTATTGATTCTATGAATTTGCACTTGAAGGCTTAGCAGGGCAGTTTTCACATGCGGCAATTTCACTCTGATTTTTGCTATTTTTTCAATTTTTTGGGTCGGATTTTTTTCTAAATGGTTTTCCCAACCCATTCACAGCTCATTGTAGGCCTAGTTTTTTGTTTGAATTAAATTTTCATTTATCGCTAGTGGTTTTTTTGTTCACATGTGGCATTTTGACACTGATTTCCTGTTTATTTCTTATTTTTTTGTTCTGATTTTTTTAAAAATGGTTTTCTCAATTCACTCATAGTCCATTCTAGGTCTAGTTTCTCTGTTTAGTCAATGAAAGTTCTTTGAATTGTACGGCAGGACTTGTCCTGCTATGTTTTTTTGTTTCGTCGTCTGACGCTCTTTTTTCGTTTTACATTTGTTCACACAGCAAAGCTGAAAAAGTCAAATTTTCTGAATGACTTCTTCCTCTCACTAACGGTATATGCGCGCGTGACGTCATTTCTCACTCGCTTTAGCGAAAGTTTTTAGGTTATTTGCGTGATTAGATTTTGATCATACGTGACTTACCTCACTCAATAAAATGACTTTTCACTTTAAAACTTAAGTTTAATTTGAATTTGGTTAAGGTCAAAGGAACTCATTTGTGCAGTAAAGGTCCCTAATAAGAGGCTTCTGTGGAATGAATTTCAACAAGCTTTTTTAATTCATCGCTGAATGTTTTTTACCTAGTTTTTTGAGCGGCGTCGATTTTTTTTCAGTTTAGATCTGTATCTGTTTCTATCTATTATATGGCACGCAGGTCTGTTCTTTCGCAGTTATTCCGGCAATCTGCCGGCTATGTTTTTTAAGATATGTTCACGCTTTTTTTCGGCTTTTTCACGTCAGTGAGAAACCAAATTAGAGTGGTGATTTTAGTCACGCTGAAGTACTAAAGGGAACGAAGATTAGAGTAGGTTTTAGGCGTCATTTTTCCAAACTACCTTTAAAGTGGAGTCAAAAATTGGTGAACAAATTTTCGGTTTTTGAGAGAAAGTTTTTTTTAAGTGAGTGAATTTGACTTCTGTTTTCATAGATTTTTTTTACTTGAGTGCTTATAGTATGATACATATGTGTTCTAATTACGCCTAGTTGAAATTGCTAGAATTCATCAAGGGGCAGCTTAGTCTTATAACTTAATATCATCAATAACAGGTGTCAATGGTTGATGATGAGGCGCAAAAGAATCTATTTAATGGTCCGAGTTAATAGCTTAATAGTTTCCATGACATTGACACTACTTTTTCTCAAAACTTCTTAGTTAATTTTTGAGTTTTTCTTGTACTTCTGTAATTTTTGTTGTCTTATCATTTAATCTCATTAATAACAGGTCTCAGAGGTTGCTAATAGGGTTATTTTAGTCGATTAAATAATTTTTGTTCAAAGCTGATGCCTCCTGACTTTGACATCAATTGTTTTCAAGAATTATTATAGATTTTTTGAGTTTTGCGAGTTTTTGTTGTGAACTTTGTTATCATATATCTTTGTCTCATTGTTGGCCGTTTTTATTGGCTTATAAAAAGTTTTTCTTTTGATTTAAAATCTTTTCAATGCATTGCTATTTCTTTCTTCGACTTATACGCTGCCAGATTTTAAAAAACTATTACTCAATTTTTGAGTTTTGCAAGTATTTGAACTCATTGCTGTCTTATCCGTTATCCTCATTAATGACAGGTTGCATCGGTTGATAATGAGAAAAAACGGAATTTAATTAGAGGCAGGAGTTCTTCGAAGTTTTTTTTTATTTTGACCATGTCTAAAAAAGTAAATTGAATTTTTAGTTTTGCTCGTTTTTTGTTCTCGTGGTAAAATTGCTTAATCTCAATGGTGTCAAACTTATTGTTCTCATTGCAAAACTAAAACGGTTTTTGTCAGGTCAAAGCTAAATCATTTCTTTGGATTGTAATTCAGGTTTTGTCCTGCTATGTTCTTTTAATCGTCGTCTCCATCGATGACTCCTGTGACCTGACTGCTTGGAATTGACTTTTTCAGTTTCAGCGATTTCTACTGCTTTGCAGTTAAAATTTGTGTGCATGACGTCATTTACTCTGCTTTTAGGTCAATTGCGTGACTAACCTCACGCAAAAAAAATGACTTCTAAACTCGCTTAATGAACTTCAAATTATGGGAACATTTACTAGTTATAGGTCAATAGTGTGCATCGACAGTAGTGCCAAACGTATATGCCCTAATTCTTGAGTATTATAGTCATGAGTTTTGGATTTTGAACATTAATTTTGAAAAAGCTCCACTAGGGCATTTTCCTTATAGAGCTTATGTGTCTCATGAAAATGACAGTCCGAATCTAACCAAAAAGTCTAGTGGTCTATTAAAGGACTGGTGGTCAATCTGTCTCTTATTTTTTTTAGTTGTTTCAATTCATGGAATGCCACATGCGTCTATCGGGGATATTTTCCAGCAATCTGCGGGCTATGTTTGATGGCGCTCGGTATTTGGCGCTATTGTTACAACAAATTTGGAAAAATGAACATAACTTATAAAGAGAAAGTAACAATGAGATCGATATTAGGTCATATGACTTGTTTTAAATCTCGTATAGTTACACATATGATTTCTACCCAAGGTTTCTATCCAATCTTAAGCAGTCTGTTAATAAGGTTGATAAAGCCAGGCGGCTAGACTCATCTAGGTTATAGTTTCATGTTTGTTACCCTAGCCTATTGAACTACTGTACTAAGGAAAATTAATTATTGAACCACGTACATCAGCCTTGCGATCGGAGACGTATAATTATCTTATTTGCTGGCATTGAAGAACCTGTTGTGTATAATTTATTATTCGAATTTTAAGTATTGGTACTGATGGCAATGTTATCTGAATAACCAAATTAAATAAACTTCTAACTTTTGCCTCCATTTATCTTTGCCTTAAATTCGCATATTTAGGTACTTACAATTTGACCATTGCCTACAACTATCCAATATCCCAGTTTGGAGCCAAAAAATACTTCATAATCACAAACTCATCCGCTTTCGGCACCCTCAACCAGTTCTTGGGAATTGCGTACATACTGGTTGGATGCATTTCCTTCATTATCGCCTTGGTATTCCTCGTTTTGAAGCTGAAGGGAGGAACGGCAGCCCAAAGACGTGGAATGAGTGGACAAAGAGATTAGATCCCCATGGAAGCAGATGTTTTTCAATTAATGTTGACAACAACCTCGTAATGCTTTATTTCTGCATCGTTACAATATTTCAGTAATGTCAACCAACCAATTTCCAATAGTTTCAGGATTTATTTAAGTAGATAAAACGATGTAGGCATCTCTAGTTAGGACGTATTTTTTAAAAATCAGAGCTGATGTATTAAAGATCACTCGAGATGTTCAATCATCATTTAAAGTTAGTTTGGTGGGAGTCTTCGAGCTATTATCCATGAAGAAAAAGTAGCTGATATTAGCATTCTGTCTAATCTGATGCCAGGTTTTCGTACCCCCATTTTTGATGAGTTAAGTACGCGGTTGAAACACTTGACTAGTAATCATCTGCATTATGTTAATGATGTTTTGTAAAAGCTTTGGAGCTCTTGCAGTTATACATTGGAGTTAGTTTTCATATCAGTTCGAAAAATTGTAATGTTTTCTATTTGCATTGCAAGCAATAGGGGGTTTAAGTCCCTTAATTAACTCGCTCTATTCCATGTCATTAATTTTATTATTGTTTCAATTGTAAATATCAATTCAATAGCCTACTTAGTGTTAGAATTCAATCGTTTATTCATTAAAGGTTTTTGAACCGCAGCCGCAAAGTCTAATGCAATCTAAAAATTAAATACAAAGTTCTCAGCAGAAACTTCAGTTGTTTTTTTAATCTCCGTTTTGATGAAAGATTTATTTATTCCTCTAGAATACATTTGTGATGCCTTGTGGTTTTTTTGAAACCTTACAAGTTTCTCAAATGTTAAAAAATAAATTCCCAGTCTAGTTCCAGCGTTCTCGACGAAAATGGCGAATATAAATGTGAGCAAGTTGTTACCAGCCATAATTCGAAGTTGAAAATCGTACCGCTCGAAGATAAAGAGTTGATCCGCCGATTTAAGACAAATATGAAAGCATTGTGTTGATCAGTTATATAGGTTTTTATAATTGTCTCGGCTGCCTTTTGTTTGGCTAACGCAAAATCTTAGAGACTGACGAAAACACCTTGAGGACCGTGTCCGGACAAAACAGTCCCAGACAAAACTGTAACTCAGTAAACCTGTATTTCGGAAGATTCAATTAAACGACGTTTAATCTCCGTGAAAGCAACGTGTTCGTAACGATATAAAACATTAGTAACGTACAAATTGTAAACCGTACAATCCAACGAGCAAAACTTAGACGGCAAGGTTTTTTATGCTCTCTTACCGGTTTTTGTCTGATGTTATTGACGTCAAAATCGGTTCATAATCGGTCAACAATTGTGTAGAGAACCTAAAAATATTAAACCGAAAACCAAACTAATCCGTACAAATCGTGGTTATATTTACTTAAAGTTAGGTTAAATGAACTTCGTGACTTTTTAGGTAAAATAGAACGTATTAAACGCATTTAAATCCGTATTCAAATACTCGATTCTAATTGGCTTCTTTCATTTACTTCGTAACTGGCCCGGAAGATGTTGGGAAAACTGTTTTACAAGTGGGAGGACGAGTGGACCGGTCGACGTTCGTAAAACGGCGGAGCTCGCGACGCTGTCGGAGCCGTAACAGAGTTCCACAAATCGACTGGTACGGTAGTAACCCCCAGGGTTGGTTTCCTCAATTACCCAAACCAAATCACCGGTATTAAGGTGTTGCTCGTCAGGCGTCTGTTACTTAGAACGTCGATTCAGCGTCGGTACGTACTCTGATCCAACGGGACCGAATAGCGTTAGCGTACGACTGCGCACGGGCATAACGTTAACGATGGTCAAATTTATTGTTGCCGACAAGATACTGGATACCGGTAGGGTATTCTCCTAAAAGAAAGTAGTTCGGCGTTATAGCACTCAAATTGCACGGGTCAGCACTTACGGGTGTTAATGGACGCGAATTGAGAGTATGTTCCACGAGACAAAAGGTAGCATGCAGCACCTCATCCGTGAGGCGACGCGTGCCAAAAATTGTATACAACAGGCCGTTGAAGCTGCGTACCAACCTCTCCCAGATACCACCCTGATAAGGTGCGCTGGGTTGATCGAACCTGCATTTTATACCTTTGAGCGTGAGCTTAGCTGCAATGTTGACAAGGTTCCACTTTTCAATACTTTCCCGGAGTTCTTTCTCCGCTCCAATGAAGTTAGTGCCCTTGTCCCACTAAATCATGGCAGGTGTACCCCTACATGACACAATCCACTCAACTCCCATAACAAAGGAACTGGTGGCCATGAATATAACTATCTTAACATGGACAGCGCGAGTAGTAAGACAGGTGAAGAGGAATCCCCAACTTTTCTCATTTGTACGGCGGACAGTAACATAGAACGGCACAAAGTAGTCAACGCCGGTGTTCGTGAATGGAGGAGACTGGTTAGCAAGGATCTCCTTAGGTAAGTCAGAGATGATTGGTTGCATAGTAACAGCTTGGAATTCTTGGCATCTCTGGCAGTGTACCTTGATGCTACGCAAAGATGTTCTTAATTTCAATACTGTATAGTTTTCCTACACTATTCTTCTTAGGTAGTCAACGCCCTCATGGTAATGCTTTACCGGGGTTTGTTCAATTAACGGTTTTCTAAGCGGGTGACGTGCATGTAAGACGATTAGGTGCTTAATGTTAAACCCAACTTCCTTTAACCACTTAATGCGGCCCGAGGAACGGATCAGTCCATTTGGACTAAGGAACGGTAAATGTGGAGCAATTCGGCTGCTCCATTTAACAAATGAACATCCTTTCTTTCGGTTTCAAAAGACTCTCCTTGCACCAAATTCTGAAGATGTCTCTCGGCTTTGTCATGCTCAGTAGGATCAGTAATGCTACCATCGAGGTTACGATAGCCGGAATGTTTCGGCAACAGTCGGAGAACGAATGCAGCAATACGCAAGTACTTTTGATAAGAACTAAGCTTATCAAATGGGAGTAACGACGGAACGGGAGTTGTTTGTTTTTTAACAGATGTAGCCAGAGATACAGTATCTTCCATAGTGACTGCATTGTTGACGCCAAGTTTTATGTTATTGATGACATTTTTGTTCGGTACGAACAGGAAACGTGAATTAGTTGAGGAATGCGGACAATTGAACCAACTGCTTAGTTGCAAAGCTTGAGCGCACCTTCCACGCGTGCCAGCGTTAGCTGAATTATCCTTAGTTTCGACATGGTTCCATTGGTCAAGGCTGGTATACTCCAGAAAATTGTGAACCTTGTTTGAAACAAAGATTGGTTGCTTTTCATTTAAGTTAATCCATTGATGAACGGTCGTGTTGTCTGTGCACTTGAATACTTGGTTGAGAGTTACATTAAGTTACCGAGTAGTTTCGTTTTCAGCGGAGCGGCAAGCAGAGCTGCTTGCAATTCCAGTTTGGGGACGCACATTACTTTCATTGGCGCTACCCGCGCTTTTACGAATACAAACGCAAGCTGTTTTTTCCTCACCTCAAGAGTTGTTGCTCGGGCTCGCAGGAATGCAACGACACTGAAAATATCCTGGGAACTGGAAACCCGAACCAAAAATCTTTGAACCATGTCCTGTGGGAGCGCGTCATCCCACTTGTCCCATGACACACTAGATGTCCCTTAAGAGCAGTCGCGCACCGACAGTAAACGGTGCGACAAGACCAATGGAATCAAAGTCCTTCGAGACAAGACTCGGGACCAAGCGCTGTGTGAGTGACTCGGTAATAGTGCAGCTTGTACCCCTACTCACAACTAAGGTGTCATTAGTATGGTTCTAGCACGTGCGATGAATCCTCCTGGCATGAATCAATAACCTTGGGCTCAGTAGATTGAGGAGAACCATCAATTCGATCATTAAGATACGGCACATTGCTCACAAACTTAGTAATCTTGAAACCACTGAGATGGAGAAGATATACTAATTCCTCCGATCTAATGGGGGCCTTCTCAGGAGTTTCCACTGATTCAAAGTAATCGTCCATGTAGAAGTTTTCAAGGACGGCTTTTGCAGCTTCGGTGTAAAAATTGGCATTTTCTCTCGCAGTGCGTTGTAATGCATAGTTGGCGCAAGTGGGCGAGCCCAAAAAATATGACACTTATTTTCATACACTACATCGTTATTTGTGGGTTCCTTCCGCCACAGAAAGCGAAAAGATGGTTGATCTGATGGTAATAATCAAACCTGTAGAAACATTCCCTGGATGTTGGCAGACACGGCATATGGCTGTTGTTGGATGAGGAGAAGTACATAAATGAGGTTCTGGAGCAGATCAGGGCCAGTGAGCAAGGACTTACTCAACGAGGCTCTGTGTAATTTTGCTGCTCCATTGAACACACTACGCACCTTAGCTGGTTCGTTTGGGTTTACAACCGGATGGTGGGGGTAGGTTCGACTCTTTATCGGACCGGTTCTCAACCTTGTGAGCGTCCGAAACCTCAATTACATACCCTTTTTTAGATCTCCCTTGCTGGTACTAGTATTTTTGTCCCTAAGGTCTTCATCCTTGGCCAATCGTTTTTCGAGAGAATTTAGTTGCACAGGAAAGAAGTTATTGGGGAGCTTGATGTCTGCTGCCCACAACATTGTATCTCAGGCATCGTATCTCGACATCGTATCTCAGGCCATTGTTAACGGCGGTACTCTCAAGGATTTCGTGAGCCCTTGCGTCTTTTGCAGAACCTGGGTTGACCTGTTTTCTGGTCCCAAACGATTTAATGTACCATGACTTTACTTGACTTGCTAACTCATTGTCTGTTAATATTCACTTTAAAGCACGTTGAGGTTAAACCCGAACTGGATGGTAACGCACCGTTAAAGACGCAACGTATGGGTAATCGTACGGCAACGGGTGAATCCTTCTCATCGGCAGAGAAGTATTCTAACGGGTCGATGGCATGATATACATCTTGGCCGAGTATCATCTCAATGTTTTTATAGGACTGTCACGGGATCAATGTTGGTTAAGTGTGGGTAAGTCTCCTGCAAGGCCTGTACATTAATTATATCTGAGGTGACGTTTAGGCTGTCTTTAACGAAAGGGGTGATGGTAAAAGGCTCGAAGTCCTGATGTTGTCTTGTCTTCACAGTCAGTTCAACAGCCCTAGTATCAACGACTTCTTCGGTTTTTATACCCTTGACAGTTAGCTTTAGTGCTTCACCGTGCAAACCGAGTCTATCTGTGAGACGACCTGCCACCCAAGAGTGACTGCAGGCATCATCACACAAAACTAAAGCCTTCGTTTCCAAACCGGACGAATTGACCAACTGCAATTCGGTCACCCGAAGGAGCCCCTTAACGTCAGTAACAGATGACACGTTGTGGTCTTATTAGACGGCTGTTGGCTAGTAGTTGCTTTACTTTGACCTGTGTTAACAGAAGGCTGGATAGTATTGGGATTTGATGACTGCTTTGTTGGGAAAACCCTATCTGCTCCATGAAATAGTGTTGTGAATTTTATGCAGACAATTTTGAGGTTGTTTTGGTCTTGGTTACTGAAATGCTGTTGTCTTCAGGTTTTGCCTTGGTTGCGCTTTGTTTCATAAGATCGTGGGCCTCAGCCTTCTATTTAGGCCGATCGTTAAAGTCAATAAGTGTAGGCTCAAGTCAGTGCTTTTTGACCGTTAAGAGCGCCCACGACTCTTTCATGTTTGGTGGTGACTTCTGTACCGCTTCCTTTTGTCGGAAAGCGCTCTTCGAGTCAGCGTCATATGATGGTGACATGAAAACCTCAGCGAGGCTGGATTTTTGTGCAGAATAGTTAATGATATTGCCACTCTTGTGCATTTTAAACAGGCGGAAGATTGCTTAGTTTATGCAAGTGTGCACCAAGGATTGCCTGTGGCTCACCAAATTTACGTTCTAAAATATATAGTTCATCCTTATACATTAAGCCTGAGTAAGCAAATTCGACTGTTGCAATATTGGCTGTACCAGTGACGAGCGTTTTCAGGTCTGTCAATTTAGCGTCATTCGTTAGCGGCTGCCAGTTGATCGCTCTTTTGAATTGTTCATACCGGTTGTGCCATTGAATTGGATCGCCATTTTACTGAGCAAGTTTCCATTCAGGCAAAGGGTCGTTTTTTGTTGGTTATTGTATCGGCCAATTCCCTAATCAATGACGCATTGTCTGCTATTGGAGGGACAGGTGCAAACAACTGCGGACCACTCCAACAACAGCATAGCCATTTGTTGGCTGAGAAACGGGAGTGTCAGACCAGGTGCAACATTACTAGCAGTTGCGATTGGGTTATCCTGTTGTATGCTGGATGGTGATTGCATGTCAATCAAAAAAGGTGATTTCCGATAGATTCGTAGTGGAACATTAGTGGTTGATGGTGCACTATGTGCCTGTAGATTTGCAGGCAAACTATTTATTGTATTAGTACCTTAGTTGGCTATTGATGGTCCGTGTCGTGGATTACGCCAATGACTCATATTTGGCACAAATTGTTGGCCAAGAGGGATATTTGGCATATTTCTAACAGGAGGTGCAGCTGAGCGTACGACTTTGTGTACTCGGTTACTACTATGAAAAGTGTTGTGGACAGGAGGCTGATCACCGGGGAATATGGAATGGGAGCAGTGAGGTTAGGTGCAAATACTGGTTTCGGGAGGGGGGTGCATATACGCTGGACCGAAGTGTTTTCAGGCACACTTGATGTCTCATGTCTTCTGGCTTGTCAATTGTGATGTTTTGCGTGTGGACAAAACACGGAAAAATTGTTTTGGTTTAATTGCGTTGCAAACGGTTGTGGTAAAATGAGCTGTTGATTAGGCTGAAGAAGCCCTCTGGGCGTGCACAGAAGGCGGGTGACTATATGCGGCTCCTTGGTTAGTTATGTTCGGAAGCGCCATGCCTTGTTGGCCTGTTTGATTCATTTGCGTCTGTAGGTGCGCCTGGTACAACGCCTGTGTATTAGCAGCAGCCAAAAGTTCTCAGGTGTGGTGTAGTAAGGGACAAGTTGCTGCAAGGGCTTATTTCTCAAAATGTAGTTGCCTCGACAATTTTTCGGAATAAATTGCCTTGAATTGTCAGTGTTTTGATCGTCCACTGTTTCGCTGTTGTGGTCGAGGCATTCTGGAAGGTCAATTGTTAGCTCTGGTTCACCAGTTTTCTTGTTGAAACTTAAGGCAAGTGAGGTGTTGATCCACTCCTGGACGGCGTTTTCACTTCTCATAGAGCTTCTAGCACTGGCAGTTGTTTCAGAGTGGCTGCCTTAGCAAACGGCGTCCAGCAATTCAAAATATTGCAGAGTTGCTTCTGCCAACCGTTTCCTGTTTTTTTCCTCCAGTTCATCCAATTCCATTTGTTTTTTCTTTTTAGCGAGGCGAATGGATGCTTCATTCTGTTTTCAGTTTCTTTGCGCTTCATTTTGGCAATAACGTAATCATGTTTACGTTGACGAGCATATCAGTGAGGAAACTCTACAACGAATGGATGCCCTCGGTTCCTGAAACTCACTCTTTTTATCATCAGCAGAATTGATATAGTATTGTACTGAAGTGAGGATTTTGTCGTTTTTTTGTCATTACCTCCAAGTACGATTTTAATAAAGGAAAAAGTGCGCTCGGATACTCCGTTTTTCCAGCATACGCAATCAATCCTCATTTTTGTCTATTACAGTCATAAAGGCTGGGCTGCATTTTGTTACTAAGCGTTCAACTTTCACTCGCCTACTTTGACTCTTTTTACAATTAAGGATATCTCTATGTATAGCGTCCGACTCAGCTTCACGCTTTGATCTAGCAGCTTTCAACTTTGACTTTTTGATGAAGACTATTGCAGATCACGATGTTATTCGACAAATCAGCAAAACTACCACTGCACCCAGTTATGTATTATCCGCACATTCCAAACAAACCAAAGTTCACTCAAAACAAATTCAACGCAAAAGAAAACCAAACACATTACACTGTAGACAGTCTGGAAAACAAACCGCCCGAAGATTAAAAAAATTGTCGAGCACACAAACAGCCCTACAAAGTAGAATTGGAGCGCTGAACGCTCTGCGCTCAGCGCGACGGGAGAAGAAGGACAAACGGGAAGTCGAGCAAGCGCGTGACGCCACAGAAACGTGACGAACGGGAGGTCGAGCAAGCAGCGCGCGACGCAACTGAAACGAGAAGTCTCACCCCAGCAAAATCCGAACCAAAGCAACCAATCAGCATGCTAACAGTTTTAAACAAACTACAGCGAAATTTAATGACAGCTGGAAAGGGCCAGAAACGATCTAGCCGTAACTCCAAAATAAACTCCTAAGTCACACCCTAGAAAACGACAATACGAAAACAACCAACCGCATCCTAGCACAATCAACATGTAATGTAGGCGGAAAAGCCGAAAAGCGATGGTTTGGGAGAGCGACGTTATTGAAAAAAAGGAACAGAGATTTGAATAGTTTAAGGACGAAAAAGACGCGGACGGTACGATATTGAATCGAGCAACATGAAAAAAAATATGGTAATTCAAATTTTTTGTAGCTCGGAGGTTGTAATTTTTTCATAACTTTTCAGCATTGAGTTTCACTCAAATGGTGAAAGTTCAAGTTCAAGAGTTGTTTTTGACAAATTTGTCAAAAACTTACACTGTCCTATTTTGGTCAATTTTTTGCAACTTTTCTATTACTGAAGGGTAAACCAGTAAACTGGACGTTTTTTTTGCATGAAAGAACGGTTTATCAATATTCGATATTGATTTTCTAAAGTTTTACGAATTGCATCAAATTTAACCAAACGTTTTCGAAATTGGACATTTTAGCGTTATGTTTTCTTGTTTTTAATCATAAGACATTTTAGCATTATGTTTTCGTATCTTTAATCTATATAAGAGGTTATATCTTGAAATATAAATCGAGGAGATCATTTTTTTCGTTTTTGCCAATTCTGCAAATATCTTTCAAAATCGATGTATTTCCGCCTTAGTAATTATTTTTGGGAGATTAATGGTGACCAGGAAACCCAATAAAACCCCTTTGAAATGTTAGCCTTATTAGGAACGTGGGTTTGTTGCCGTCTAAATTTTTTATCAATTTACCCTCACTCGCTCCCCTCACCAGCACCGCAATTTTCACCACATTTAAGAAAGCAGGCACTTTGCTGGCAGGTTTCCATAAGTCGAACAAGAATTGCAATCTCGGGTCAGTCACTGGAAACCTGCTCTCGTTGGAGTTGATTGTACAGAAGGTGAAGTTGGAAGCCTCTGGCTCTGATTTGGTGAGAACATTGAAAATTTGCTTTTCACATTCGGGAGACCCACAGATCCCCCTTTCAAGAGATGTGCCCAGTGGTCCGGTGATTGCGATCGGTTTCGTCTCGGCATCGGCTTTCTTTTTCGGACCCGTTTTCAAAAGTTAATTCTAAATAGAACTGGATTGGAAAATTTAATGATCGCACTGGTTGGCAAAACTAATCATATGCACTCCATGTTTGATAACACTTCATGTACAATATATGCGGTTTAACGACATAAACAATCTTTTTAACGCCATAAACAACTTATTTGAATAAGTTTATCACAACAATTCGGCTTAACCTGGGAAGCCGGGAGCGGAACCAATGTAACTCAGTAAACCTGTAGTTCGGAATATTCAATTCAAAGACGTTTAATCTCCGTAAAAGCAACGTGTTTGTAACGATATAAAACATTAGTAACGTACAATCCAACGAGCAAAACTTAGACGGCAAGGTTTTTTATGCTCTCTTACCGGTTTTTGTCTGATGTTTTTGACGTCAAAATCGGTTCATAATTGGTCACCAATCGTGTAGAGAACCTAAAAAAATTAAACCGAAAACCAACGTATTCTGTACATATCGTGGTTATATTGACTTAAAATTAGGTTAAGTGAATTTTTTTGGAATTTTTTCACGTATAATAGAACGTATTAAACGCATTTAAATACTTGATTCTGATTGGCTTCCCAGACAAAACAGTCCCAGACAAAGTAGTCCACTAAAAGCAGACAAAATAGTCCCAGACAAAATAGTCCCGAATAAAAATCGAAACAATTGTAAATATAATCAACAAACATAGCCTCTGAGTTAAGTTTCTGAATGCATTGTTGTTAATTGATATGAAAGAAGATTAACTCAAAAATTTGTTTCAAATTACATAATTTGGTAAAAACATGGTACAATCAGCTTAGTATTTGTTCAATGACATACAATTATATGAATAATCTAAGTAGTTTCTTTGTTAATTGGTGTGCATATGTTTGACTATATGTAGTTCGGACTATTTTAGTTCGTACTGTTTTGTCTGCTTTCTTGGGAATATTTTGCTATTCGGGATTGTTTTTTCCAGTACTGTTTTGTCTGTTCACCCTTGAGTACATAGTCATGATTGTAAAGATATTAATGCGCATTTCAACAGAGCTAAAGTGGGAATTATTGGAATACTTTTCATGGAAACAGGAACCATTTTCTCATACTCTCAGGAACGAACAGACACCATGAAATTACACCATGGTATCCATTTCACTGAACGATGAGAGAACCAATGGTTAGTTGGATAAAAGTAATGGTTGTGAAAGGGCCGAATTGTTGCTAACCTTATGGTTTGAAGGTAGACAGAGTTTGAAATAGACAACTGTTTTGAAGACAACAATTGAGCCAAAGGAATTTTATTGTATAGTTATTTTTCATCAAAAGGCAACCGAAGCACACTTTTAATTTTAAATTAATACCATTAATTCTCTTTAGAGGAGATCAAAGATAGCTTGGCCTCTATTGATTTTGGTCTTCAAGATTGAAATGTACAAACATACAATACAGTTTACTGCAAAAACTAGGATTGAAAATACTTTATACTTTCTGGTACGACCAAACAAACGTTTTAATTCTGTCTACCTTGCGCAGCTCTTTGGTCTCCAAGTGGTTATCATTGTTTCTACAGGTGCAAGTTACTGAAATTTTGCCATTGTGAATTTTTGGATGAAAATTTTAATCTTTTAGTTTTGAGAAAAATTGTTAAACGATTCATTGAATGGGAAACGGAAACGGTTGTAGCTCGGATTTGTCAAATTTTTAAGATTTCAGTGCTTTCTAGTGGACTCAAAATACACTTTTACCGTAGAACCGACCTTTGGGTGGCCCTTTTTGCCTTTATCCAGCTATTTATTGTGGACGCTATCTTCAAAGGTTAGCAAGATACAAATTATTTTTCAAATGCTGACACATGAAGGGTTTGTATAGTTCGCCTTTTTGGCAAATCAGTTTTTATCAGAATTAGGTCCTCAATTTGAGCTTCTCAAATAGTTTGTTTTCAAAATTGATACAGGTTGTTACCATACGAGCGTAAAAAAACGGTAGAAGTAGCCAATAATATTAACGTTGAAAGTTTTTTTCTGCTTTGTTTTATCGAACACTAACCGGTGCCATAGGGAAAATCTTTAGGATCTCTTTTTTCCTTAGGTACCCCAAGTAGCTGAAACTCTTATTGATTTTAGAGATTTTAAGAGCGGTTGTTGATATCCATAATAATTATTAAATTATGTACAATCAAGTTCAATCAATTTAAAAGGCATCAATAAGTAAAAAGGGAAAGGTCGATTTCGAAAAGATGAGTGTATGCTCTTGTTTTTACAGAGTTTTTCCTCTAAAAACAATTGATTGCTCTTGTTGCTGGGAGCCAATTCAAGCGCCGGGAAGGGATTCTGCTGGCTCTGCTTGCTTTCATTCTTTTTCTTGGTCTTCTTGGCTTGCCTCATAGAAGTTGTTTAGCTGGTCGTTTTTCCAATCGTGGTAAGACATCAATAGTTTTTTTTGTATTCAAAGGAGAAAAAAAGTCGTTAAGATTAATAGTTCAAGAAGTAATAAATATTGAGTGAAGGATTGTTAATATCTCTATTATTAATGTATGTACAATCAAGTTCAATCAATTTAAAAGGCATCAATAATTAAAATAGAAAGTTCAAAATTTCGGAAAGATGAGTTTATGCTCCGGTTTTTTAAGTTTTTCCTTTAAAACCAATTGATTGCTCTTGTTGCTGGGAGCCATTTCAAGCGCCGGGAAGGGCTTCTGCTGGCTCTGCTTGCTTTTACTCTTTTTCTTGGTGTTCTTGGCTAGCCTCGTAGAAGTTGATTGGTTCGTTGTATTCCTATGCGTGGTAAGATATCAATAAATTTTTTTATTCAAAGTAAAAAAAGTCGTTTATTAAGAAAAATTATTCAAGAAGTAATAAATATTGAGAGTGGGAAAAGTAGATAGAAAAATAAATAAAAAAATAAAAATTGGGCTGCGCTCGCGTCAGGGAATGAATTACTGAGCTTCATTTGATCAGAGAATTAAAGGGCTGCGCTAGTCGTAAAAAGTGTAATTAGTGTAACTTTGTTCATGAAGGCAAGCGTTAAGACGCGTTAAAATAAATTGAGGGACGGAATCGTTTTGAAGATTGAAGTAAAATACAGAAGGAAAATTAAGTTAAAAGTGCTATGCTAATCTAAACCTTTAAACCACTGAACCAAACCATGCATAGCACTGTATTATGTCGTTAATTGTATAACCGTAACTTAACTTTGATAAAGATATCAGTGGAGCGAATGTGAAAAAATGAGAACATTTTCTAGGTTTAAAATGATGTTAATCGATTAACATTCTTCAGTAGATAAAAGCTGTGTAAATTGCTGTTTTTTCCTTGTGTTTTTCACAGCTAAGCCCCGAATTTACTAGGTGAGCGGCTGGCTTAGCTGTTCGGTTAGGACGCTGTTGGTTCGACTTTTGCCCCGAATTAACTACGCAAGCGGCTGGCAATAAGTCATTGGATGATGGTTGTTCTGGTTTTTCTACGATATTGAAACTGGTAAAGAACATTAGCAGGACAGATGTTCCAGTGTGCTTTGATAACTGTTTTTTGGACGTTGTCTCTTTTTCTGGATCAGCTCAAGTATTGATTCGATCTTGTTTTCTTTTGCCCGTTTCAGGTTCTCATTAGCTAATCTAATCTGAAAATCTCTTACTGCAGGTATATTGGCCTCTTCATGGAGTTTTTTGACACTGTACCAGCGGGGTTTCCTCCTACGAATTCTTAGTGCTCTATTTTGCGTCAGTTAATATCTTTTGTTAATATCTTTTGCATTAATCCGTCCTTTTATACTAGAGTATTCTCAGACAATTACAGGTTCAAAGAATTGAGTCTATGCTGCTTTTTGAGCATACTGTTGTATCGAGTTACATGCAAAAAGTCGTCAGTATTTTGAATATTAAAATGATTGGACTGAGTTGCACCAAGGCGTTCTTCAAGTTACAGTTCAGTTACGTTCTGTACATAATTGACTGCAGTTGTCATCTTTGTGAGCGCTGGAACAGCTTGGTCTAATACGTCGACGACATTGATTTTCCCTAGAAGCCAAAAGTTTCTAGCCGCAAATAAGCACCTTGAAAATTTGCTAGAAAGGCAAGCTAATTATTTCGACCGAAACAGACTCATTTTGGACTCCAAGAAGGCCAAGAGTATAGTGTTTTGTTTAAGATTAAGGAATTGAAGAAATAAGTTGAGAGATTCTGTCCTAGGTTTCTTTTTTGTTTACAATTTAAGCTTCCGAGATCAAATTACGAAAAGGACTTCTGGGACTAGAAAAGTTTGCATATTAAAACGTGTTTCACAGTTGATACTAGAATAAAATGGATGAAATCTTGGGTACTCAGTCATGTTCATTAATATGCACATTTCAAGTACCATCAAACTTTACTAGTTTTGCTTAAGAAACAACTCAATTATTCATTGATACTGTGCATAAAGCGGAAGGGATTGAATTCAACCTGCAGCTATTAGGAATTGAAAACTTCTTGAAAACAAAGCAAACTTTGTTTTAACTTTTTTTCGAATCGAATTCTTGCTTTCCAAGAATTGAATGTTTCAACTTTACAATACACACAAAATCAAATGCGCGATAAGAATATTTTGGGCTCAAATGCCAAACTAAGCAGATAAGAGTTTGTTTTTTGCCTGAGCGTGGGATGACTTTATCGCTTGGAATAATAAAGTGAATTCACTAGGTATTAAGATAAATGTTTGGACATTTTTAAAAATTTCAGGCATCACAATATAAGCCTTGGAGGCATATCATGAAGTGGATATAGGTTGACCTGAAATTCGATATGTTGAGAATGTTACTTGTTTTTACCTTTATTTATTCACACCTTTGCAATGGTATCATATATCTGATAAAAGAATTAGTATCTTTTTACAGGTTGACATGGCAACTACGAGTGGTATTGATTGTGAGTGAAGTAATTGTTATATTGACATAATTAGTGTTCGTCAGTCAGTGGGAATTGTTCTTCACTCACATGGTGAGAATGAACGCTAACCCCGTGCTGGCCGGGGTATCAACTGTCGGAATGTCCGGATCAGCAGGAAAGTGGTTTTCGATCAGACGTTGAAAAATCATTTGAAGGCTTTTCTGGCCTTGCGTTAATGACAGCTCCTCAGCTTAGTGGCCTCAGCTTAGCCCCATCCCCAAGCAAACTGGCTTCGTTATGAAGCATTTTAATAACTTCTAAGGGAGGGGGGGCATTTCTTTGCTAAAACTCTAGTTTCTTTAATTTCTATTAAATTTAGAGGCTCGAAGTTTGTTCAGGTGAAGTTTTTAACGTGACTCAAGCTTCTGAACAAATTTTGTGTAATAATAAGTACGAGCGAAGTCTGATTATCTCGTTGTAGATTTTGCTTTTTGACTGTATTACTTTACAATATGAATCCAGTATTTTTTTTAGTTCATACTCTATCATTGAATTTTCACTGCACCAAATAAAGTAATGAAAAGCTCACTTGGCCATCGAATTAGATTTAAGTTTTCGTCAGCAAATTATTTTATAGTAACTTAGTCTGAACTTCTCTTATGTAACTTTGCTGACGTAAAAAACAGCGGAAAGTTGAATAAAATCCGTGAATGGAATCCGTCGATACAGGTGGATCTATCTCGTCATCAGGGATGGGAGGAAGTGGTGGAATGGGAATCAACACCAACTACAAGAAGGATTTGATCTGGTCAGCAACTGTCAACTTGGCCAACTCAATTGTGGGTGTGTCTCTTCTGTCCATGCCATACGCCCTCAAGAGGGTAAGATTTGTAAAACCTAACTTCCGTAATACCTGGTGAAATCAGTTTTTGCCTCGACCTGTTCAAAAGAGTTGAGAGGAGAATTTATATTGTATTTTTCTTTCAATATTTTGACATTTTTTATAGCTGCGAAGCTGTAAGCTGAGCGAAGCTATATTGCGGTGCTCTTGGTTTTTTTACGACTCGAAGAGGAGTATTGGTTTTCTCTCGGTCTTTTTTTTTACAGGAAGTAGATTTGTTCACGCGGCATTTTGACCTAAAAGCAAAAGTGAGAAAAGCTGTCTTGGTGAACAGATTTTCGCTAAGCGAGAGAAGTTTTTTGATCATGCCCTTCGTTTAGTGAATGACTTTTTGACTTTGAAAAGTAGTTTTTGACTGCATGGCACATTAATAACCGTTTTTAGCCGTTTTTTGGACTAAGTGGCCCAATTTTTTTGCTTTTAATTTGGTTACTTATAGAAATAAAGTTTATTCGATACTATATTGAAATGTCAACCTCGGAAATTGATTCCACAGTGTTTTGCAGAGCCTGAAAATGCGTTTCAAGTTGAAAATTAGCACATATTTCTTGATTTTTTAGTTAATTCTTGGCTTTTTTTTCTATTAATTTCTTCATTTTTGGATCTTTTAACCGTCTTTTTGTCAAAAATCAGTTAATATGGCAACTTCTCTTTGATCATTCATATACTCAATGCCTCTTTCTACCTCGATGTAATTTTGTTTTATAAAATTTACATATGCTAATCCAATTTTGGTAGTTTTTTTCCGATTTTCGTAAGTTTTTTTGTTTGTATTTTGGCTGTAATTGCTAGAAATAGTCTTTTTGTGCAACATGAGGGACTTTAATTTCGTTTCAATAAAAATTCAATCATTTTTTGGCGTTAGGTTTTTGATAAACAGCTAAAACTTTTTCATAAATGCAGTCTTAAAAGTTTTTTGAACATTTTTTTTGCAAAATGTTTCAATTTTTCGTATTTATGAATTCTGCTTTTACCTATTTTTTGTTCTCTTCAGGAGAATAGATCTTTGTATTGGATGATTAGTTATCTTTTATATGTCTTATATGCTGAACAATGAAATGTGTTCGTCTTTCTTGATTTTTTGAATTGATTTTTAACTTTCAAAAATCAAGAATGTGTTTTTGTTACTTACATTGTGCGCATGTGTTCCTTACATTGTGCCCATATTCTAGTTAGTATCATTCTATCTTTTTCCTGGCACCTACATTTATTTTCGTTATATTGATTTTTTCAATTGTTAAAAATGAACGATTTCAGCTTTTTCTTACACTTTCGTCATTTCTTTGGTTTGCATTTGATTTCACTCATCATAAGGTAGTACTGAGAGTTTGATATCAAGCCTTTTCCACAATTTCCACTTAAGACTATTTACTGCAATTTTTTTTGGCCATGGTATTAATTTTAAACGGTCTTTTGCCTTTGAATATTCTTCTGCTGCTTATGTCTTTTCTATGATCAATTTAATTTTTGAATTAGTATGCAATCATATTGTCTAGCATATGTGCAACAAGGAACAAGTGTGTGTTGTTTTTTTTCTTAATTGCAGTGATTAGAAATGTAATTATAGGTGTTTTCTGATTCTTAAATTTGAGCTTTTTGTTTTCAAAAGATTTAAATTAGTTTCTAAGATTATTATCTGTTGTTTGCTTTCGCGATCTTTTTCAGATTAGAATTATGAAATTTTTTAGGGCAATTGATAACCGTGTCAGCTTTTTCAGTCTAGCACTTTTTTGACCTCTTTATTTCGGTTTTTTTAACGTTACCAAACGTTTTCAATGATGTAAAATTCTGCTGCATTTTGTTTCTCTTGGTGACAGTGGTTTAAGTTTCACCAATTTTTAGAGCAGACCTGGAGAGGTAGTGAGTTAATGGTTTAATAGAAAATGTAGTGGCGTCCGCTGCAATTACGGTTGGGTTAGTGAAATTTTGACGCTTCGAGTCGCTTCCGGAATTCTTCCGGCTATGTTTTTTTGTTTCGTCGTCTGACGCTCTTTTTTCGTTTTACATTTGTTCACACAGCAAAGCTGAAAAAGTCAAATTTTCTGAATGACTTCTTCCTCTCACTTACGGCATTTGCGCGCGTGACGTCATTTCTCACTCACTTTAGCAAAAGTTTTTAGGTTATTTGCGTGATTAGATTTTGATCATACGTGACTTACCTCACTCAATAAAATGACTTTTGCACTTTAAAACTTAAATTTAATTTGAATTTGTTTAAGGTCAGAGGAACTCATATGTGCAGTAAAGGTCCCTAATAAGAGGCTTCTGCGGAATGAATTTTGACAAGCTTTATTAATTTATCGCTGAATGTTTTTTACCTAGTTTTTTTTGAGCGGCGTCAATTTTTTTCAATTTAGATCTGTATCTGTTTCTATCTCTATTATATGACACGAAGGTCTATTCTTTCGCAGCTATTCCGGCAATCTGCCGGCTATGTTCTTTTTTATAATCAGAAACGTACGTGGCTGCAAGTTGGCCACAGCCCCGTCCGTTTTTTGAAAGCATATTGTGCAATTTGTGGCTATTTATGCTATATTAATAAGTTTTTCTCCCATAGTATTTGCCTCCATTTTCTACAAAAACACCGAGTGTTGAGCCGCTTTATCTCAATTCTCTTAGCAGTATTCCTCATCGTTACAAACAATTGTTGACATTTTTTCAATTTGCCGTTTCCAATGTTTTTCTTAGTTCATAAATTTCTGAACTGTTAATTTCTTACCTAATGCATTTTTTGACTTGAGTAATAACCATAATAGGAATGAACAGGAAATTTTGTGGGCTTTCTGGAAGATAATTGACTTCAGCTGTTTTTTATGAAAAGATAGAACTAAAAAGAGAAAGGGTGAAATTTCCGGGCCCCTGACAAGTACTTCAAGTTTCAGTCTTTTCCTTCCCGATCTTCTATGACGGCGAGGAAATGATTTGGTATTGTATAAGCTTTCGGTAATGTATAATTTCTCTCGAAGGAAATTTGAAGCAATTATTGTAAACGTGTTCTTTTTTAAGCAAAATTGTAACGTTCTGACTTCGAATGATTTTTACGCCCTTGACTTTTAACGTTTGCTTGATCTAAATTTTTCTCTCAGTCACAAGAGACAGTTCTTTTGTTTGCAGAAAACAATTATATAAGGCATATAAAACTTTTGTTCTAAGGTTTTTGTCTTTTATATAGTTGTTTTCTTCCTGATTTGGTATCTATTGTCTGTTGTTAATAAGTATGTCACACTATCTCATTCCTATTTTTCTTTGTTTTTAATAACAGCTAAATGGCAGCTAGTGCTGTTATTGATTCCCTTTTTAGTATAAGGTAGCTGTCTTTTAAATAGCCGCGAAGCGATAGCTGGGGCTATTATTGGTCTTCTCTTTTTTAGTCCAAGAATTTTCACACATTTTCAATGTTTTTGATCTTTCAAAACGGGGTAAACATGTAAGACCCAGTAGGCATTAAGTTTGGTTAGAGGCCCAAAGCTGGCTGTAGTAGTCTTTCGAGTGCTTAGAGTGGTGCTGGGAAGGCTTTAATTGAAAGTTAAAAGGTAAATTATGCAAATTTTTTTCACCTTTTTTCATTTTTCCAATTTTTTGTTTGATTAGTCTCTTGAATTGACGTTTGTTGATAAAGATCTTTAGCAAGAAAAAATTAATTTTTTATGACCATTTTTTGAGCTATATGTTTTTGTATTGCAAAGATAAGCACAAAAAATGATACTAAGTTTGGCAATTCTTTGATTGTTCCAGCCTCGGGGGCCATAAAACCTCCTTTAGGACATGATAATAGGGTACTAAATAGTTTCTAGTGGCAATGGCTTCTTTTCCGATCTTTATGAGCCAATTCAATTTTTTAAGGTTGAAATTGGGTTACTGGATAGCCTCTGGAGACAATAATATGTTTCTTAGGAAATCAATAACACAAATTTTTGCTACCTTTCGCTAAAATTCGCAATTCTTTTCTTGAAGTTTTCAAAGTTTATCGATCTTTATGGGCCAGTGAAACTTTTTATGTCTTACAGATTGGTTACTGGACAAATTCTGGAGATAAAAAATGGTTTGGAAAGTGTTATTATTGCGAAAGTAAAAAATTTCATTATTTTATAATTTTCTTGTTAATTATGTCATTATTCTCGATTTTGTTTCTATCTCTATTTGCAAATAAACCTCGTTCAAGGCTTTCGCGTAGGGTTAATGGGTTTGTTTAACTGGATAAAATTTGGCCTTCAGGGTAAAAGTTTCCAGAGTTCAGTAATGATTATACTTTTGTTTGATTATTTTATTTCCTCAACTTCTGAGATTGTTCTTAATAGCCGCACAGTGAAAGCTGGAACTACTATTAGTCTTCTCTTGCTTTTCTAAATTCAAAGGATTTGAATTATTTTGGGGCGTTTTTTAAAATGTAAGCTGAGCATAGCTGTATTCTGATACACTTGCTCTTACTTTTTTTTCGTCTATAAATTTTTTCACGCTGCATAGCTCTAACGAGCGTCTTTGTTCGTCTTCATATCGTTTTTTTGCTGCTTTTATGTGCGTGACCTAGCTCGGTATGATCGTTAATGGTGAATTTTTAATGATTTATGTTGAGTTGAGTGACTATTACCAGCCGTCAGCCTCTCAACGGCAATTATTTAGGCGCTCTCCTTTTTTACAGTTCAAAGAATTTGAATTGTATTGGGGTGCTGTCTTTTTTCGAGACCTGTTCACACATTTTTATGATTTTTCAAGTCAAATTAGAGTATTGACTTTGGTCACGCCGAAACAGGAATTGCACCAAAAACGAGATAAATAGAAAATTTGAACAAAAATACGCTTCTTCGCTAGTGGTTTTTTTCACATGCAGCAGTTTTTTTTACTGTTTTTTCGATTTTTTTACTCTGTTTTATTCTAATCGGTTTTTGGCAATCTCTCAGCAGATATGTTATACAATTTTTTTTGCTTGACCGCTTTTTCTTTTCGACTGATTACGCGCTTTTTCGTTTGGGGGATCTAAGTTTCTCTCTCATTAACAAGTGTCAACAGCTGAAATCTACCGCAGTTCACTACTAGAATTCAAATGAAAAGTGAGCCGAAATTGTCGAAATGCCCTCCAATTAGTCACAAATGCAGCTCTATAATTGTTCGTTTATGGCTAATAATTTTATTTGCTTCCATTTAATTGTTTTCGACTTGTTTTGAACTTTTTATTTTTGCCCGCTTTGTTGCTATTTTTGTTGCTTGCTCCCTCAATTGTTTTCATTAAAGTCGATATATTTTTTTTGTTTACAGATGGTGCAATTGACATAAAGATTGAGTTTCGTGTTTCATTGACTTTGATGTCACTTATTTTCAATGACCTTGATGAAAATCATTTTGCGAACTGTTTGTTGTCCTTTTAACTTGTCTGCAGTGGTTTTATACAAAGTTGGGTTTGTTGTCCAAACTCGCATTGTGTAAAGTCTTATCAATATGTTTTTGGAAATAATAACTTAAAAAACACTTTTTTGCAAGATATAAATGTCGGTTTTTGAAATGTTCTGTTTTGTTTTCTTTCGTGGTCGTCTTGGTTATTGTTTTGTTCGTTATTGGATTCTGATTGGGTTATCTTCACTTGGTTTAATTCTTTTTGTTATTCAGGACTGGTCCCGCTATGTTTTTTATTTCGTCGTCAAGAGTTTTATTTCGATCATTTGACCTCACAATCACTTTCTATCTGCCTTTTGTTCATTCGTTCATAGAATTTGATTTGCCTTCGTGACGTCATTTTTCACTCTTAGTGGAGCGAGTTTTTCTTCGTTCGCGTGATTAAGTTTCTGGTCCCACGTGAGTTACCTCTATCTCGAAAATTACTTCCTGCATCTGAATTTGACTTTTCCTTACTTGAATTCAAGATGAGATCAAGTGAATGTTTGTCACGCTAATTGAAGGTTATTTGAGAACAGCTAATAGACGCAGCATTATATTAAACATATTCTTAATCAAAATTTAACATCTCAGCATTTGATGAAAAGATTTTTTTTGTCTGTTTCTTTTTACTATCCTTTTGAGACTGCATATCTGCGAAGCTATTGAGGCTATTTTATGGCAATCTGCCAGCTATGATTGTTCGCTCTTGATTTTCACGGGATGGTTTTTTTTGCTGAAGACGTGTTAACACTTTTTGATGATTTTTGAAATCATTTATAACTCAAATTTCAGTAATGGTTTTTGTCACGAGAAAGCAGTGAACAAAATGAAAAAGAGTCGAGTAAGTTTATAGCGTAGATATTCAGACTTATAGCGTAGGTATTCAGACTTTATAGCGTAGATATTCTAATTTTATAGCGTAGATATTCAGACTTCTTTCGTGGCGATTTTGTGGGTCCTGTTGACCGCCTTTGTGCGATTATCGCATGTTCGTTTTTTCTTGGGACGGATTGGAGGTCATAAGTGAGTCTGATATAGCTCTACCAGGTGTGTTCACCAACACGGTCAAACAGAAGTTTGAGAAAGTTGGGGCCAAAGAAAAAATGTCCGACTTTTATTTAAGAAAGTGAATTAGAACAGTGTGTAAACGCTGGGCAATCACAAAGTGTTCGACCTCTCAAGCAAATAAGTCGAACAGAACGTTGTGGTTGCCAATTTGTTTCCGCGCTGTTCTAATTCATTCCTTCAAACTCAAAAGTTTTTTTAAATATATTTTTTATCCAAACCTCTCAAATCTCTCCTTTATTCTTCGCCGCACCACATTCACTTGTGGAAAGACAATCACCTATTAATATCCATTTTACTAGTATCTTCTGACAAATTTACTTTCTCAGAATAAGCGACAAAGTGGTCAGATGAGAGAGTCAAACTCAAATCCCGCGAAGATAAGCCGATCCTAGTTCTGTCTAGTCACTACAACAACACCGTATGTTTGGAAAATTGACCTCAAATGCTTTTAGCAGATGATAAAATGAAGGGGAACTATTCTTTTCTTACGCGCACAGGCCACAAATTTAGTTTTTTAAGAGGTGTACGGGCTGTATAGCCACCTTTAGTTAACTGCTCGAGTACCTAAAAACGAACACTAAGAGTCAGTAGTTTTGCGTGCTGTTGGGCATTCAATTAAATAAAAGTAATCATCTTGCTTTAGGCTGGACTAATCCTCGGCTTGTTGTGTATATTTTCCTGTGCGTACTTCACATACATATCCTGTCGCTTCCTGGCCAGAGCGGCGTGCGCAACCAGAAGGAAGTCATTCCAGTATTTGGGTAAGTTCTTTTTGCTTTATGATTTATTTGAACCCTGATTGTTCACTGGGAAAAGTTCCGTTAACTCGTTTTCTCTTAGTGAGGCTTTACTAAGACACATCTTTCGCTACAACTTGGACTGACAATTTTTCTCTTTTTCCTGGAAATCCAAGCTAAAGTTTTCCAGTAAAATATAATAAAATAGGAGTCTTGTAGTTGAGCTGACAATTTTAACAGAACGCGCTCGAAAGTGAACGTGAGCGCAGAACTTGTTATCACTTTTTTTCATTTTAAATGTTTTGAATATAGGATTATTATGACGACGATGATGACATTTTTTAAGCAACTGTGTGTATCAAGCAAGATTTCCACTTTGACGAAAAGATTAGGAATATTAGGGGGTAGCTGTACTCGTACCAGAGCAATAGGACGAAATAAATTCTCTCATTTTTATCTTATTGGTTACTTATTTGTCTGGAGAAATTTTTTTTACTATCAAATTTCTGTCAATTTTTTGATGATTTATTTGTCTGGTGTAGTTTTTGACTCAATAGTTATGGTTTTAAGATATTAACACCAATTTTTAAGAAAATTTTTGCTGTTAAATTGTTTATGCATTTTTTAAAATCTTTTTAAAAACTTTGCATTTTTATCACTGCGTTGTTTCGTAAACTCAGCCAAATTTGCTGCCCCTATACTGTATCTTATTTGCTAGCTTTTGACGGGAAAATATTTATTATGATGATATTAAAATCAAAAATTGAAGCTGGTTTTTGTGTTTAATTTTTATTTTTTGCTGTATCGATAGAGTGTCAATATGTTTGTAGGCTCGCAGATCTTGTTCTAGTTTATAGACATTCATCAAGTTTAAAGTTATCGTTTTTGTTTTGCTTTAGGTGATTAAGGGTGGCAAACGTACTCAAAGTGTGGGTTTCGCAATTTTCTCATTCGTACTGAACTTTAAGTCTTTTTATTTGCTGTGAAGATTTGAATAGCTTTCTTTGTCAGCTTTGTTTTTTGTATTTTTGTAGCATTTGGAATACGTATTGGGATAATCAATTAATAATAGCTGCAAGTCGATAGCTGAGGCTATTATTGGCCTTCTATTGGTTTTTTAAAATTCAAACAATTTGAATTGTATTGGTGTCTTTTTAAGATCTGTTCACGCTTTTTTAACTTTTGTCAATGAGAGGTCAAGTTGGAGTGTTGATTTTAGTCACTCTGTAGTAAAAAGCGGAGCGAAAATCTAGAAGTTATATGGGGTGACTTTTTTCAAAGTTTTTAATGTGAAGTGAGAGAATGGTGTTTGAACAGATTTTCGGTTTTCGAGAGCGATGTTTTTTCACGTGCGGCAATTTGAGTTCTGTTTTCGCGGCTTTTATTTCATATTCGTTGTGAATACTTTCAGAAGCAATGCGTATGTTCGAATCTTGCATAGTTGTACTGCTTAACCCACAAATAGCAAATAATGCTTTTCTATGATCTTGACGCTATTTGTCTTCATGAAAGAGTATTTTTGAGTTTGCCAGTTTGCCAAGGCAAAATTCCAGGCGGCTATTATTGCTCTCCTGTTTTTACAATCCAAGAATTGGATTGTATTGGTGCTCTGTCTTTTTTTAAGTTTTTGTAAGATGTTTTCACACCTTTTTTCATGACTTTGAGCTTTCAAAACGGGATAAACAGGTAAAGCTCAGCGGGCATCAAGTTTCATTAGAGGCCCTTAGCCGCGTATAGTAGTGCTTCAATTACTTAAAGTGGTGAAGCTACTGGGAAGGCCGTAATTTAAGGTTAACAGGTCATTTTCAGAAGTTTTTGAGCCCAAAATGTTGCAATTTTTTCGACTTTTTTTCGGATTTTTTGTTGGACCAGTCTGAAATTGAGGTTTGTAAAAGTTGGTAAAGGTCTTTTGCCAGACGTAATTACTTTTTATGGCCATTTTAAGAGCTATATGTATTGGTACGCCAAATATAATCACGATAATTTATTCTAATTTTTAAAATTTTTTCAAGTTTTTTGAATATTTTTGTTGTTTCAGCTCTTGCTGTCACAATAATAGGTTATTTATAGTTTCTAGTGGTAATGGAATGGTTTTCAACTTCACAATTTTTTTCTGATAAACCTTGCAGTTTTTCCAATTTTCTGACATAAATTGTCATTATTCAAGTTTTCCAGCTCCAGGGGCAAGAAATCTCGACTAGGATTTGCTAATAGTTTACTGCAAAATTTTTATTGGCCATGGCATAAGCCAATTTTTTCAAATTTTTGAAAATTGTTGTCAATTTTTAGGGTTCTCTAACCTGAACAGCCAAAACATTCTCTTTAGGTTTTGATAATAGGTTACTGCATAGTTTCTAGTGGTAATGGAGAATGTGTTTCAAGATTTTAATATTACAAATTTTTTTGCGATTTTCAAATTGTAATTTTTTCTTTGAATTCCTGAAATTTTAGTCTTTTTTCTCAGTGGCCAGGGGTTTGCTGCTATTAAGTTTGATAGTATGTTATTGCAGAGTTTCTAGTGGCAACAAAATAGTTTTCTGTTTTTTTAGATTGCAAATATAAGTATTTTTTTAAATAAAGCTTGCAGTTTAATTTTGTTTTCAAATTTTTTGGAATTTTTTTTGTCATTTTCTGAGTTTAACTATCTTTATTGGCCAACGAAATTTTTTAAATGTTGCAGATGAGTTGCAAGACAGAACTCCACAGAGAAAAAATGAATTTGAACTTTTTTCCAGACACATTTTCGAAAAATATCTTTAAAATTTTTCTTTTCATTTGAAGCATTTTTCACATTACTTTTTGAAGCATTTGTCATTTTTTTCGAGATTATCTACCTTTAGTGTCAAATTAATCTTTTTCAAGTCTTTTGCTTGAGTTAATGACTATATTGCATTGTGTCATAAATGGCCTTCAAGTTAAAAGCTTCAAGAGTTTTAGGAATATTTTTTTTTTAGTTTGATACTTTTAGTTTCTCAACTTCCGCGATTTCGTCTTTTTGGCTGGGATTGTTCAATTGAGCTGCTGGTCAGGTACATTAGGCCTGTTTTTCATTCAATTCCTTCGATTGTATTTCAGGACTTGTCCTGCTATGTTTTTTACTTCGTCTAACATATTTTTGTTCCGTCTTACCCTGATTACTCCGGTTTCTTGGAATTGACTTTTTCAATGACATCTACTGCTTTGCAAAAATTTGTGTTCGTGACGTCATTTCTGCTTTTAGGTCAATTGTGTGACTTACCTCACTCAAAAAACTGACTTCTGAACTCACTTATGGAACTTCAATTTTTATGAACATTTACTAATTAAAGGTCAATAGTGTACTTCTATGTAGTGCCCAACCTATATGCCCTAATTCCTGAGTACTAGAGTCTTGAGTTTTATCTAAAATTAATGGTTTTGACGACATTGACAATAACAGGTTTCAAAAAAAATTAGTATTTTCTAGGAGTTTTGCACCATCTGTTTTTTTTGTCCTTTAGTATCCTTATAGACAACTCTGAGACGTCTCATAGGTTTTTTAAATAATTTAAACGTTTTATTATATCAAACAGGTTTCACTACTTTGGCACCACTTGCTTTTCAAAGACAATGACGCTTTTTATCTTCATGAAATAAATGATTTTTTAATTGATTTTTTGTTGTTCTCTTTGTTATGTTTTTTTTTTGTCTCATCAATGATAGGTCTTAATGGCTCTTTTGGGTGATGTTTATATTTTCTTTACTCATCTGAGTTGAAATTAATGGTTTTACGACATTGACGCTCACTCTTTTGAAGAAAATACTAGCGATTTTTTTGATTTCTCGCCTTTTGTAGTTTTTTTTTGTTCTATCACTTAGTGTCATTATGGAAAATTTTAGGTGGCTCTCGTTTGGATCCCATTTTGATCATATTAAAGGTTTTTTCAACATCAAACAGTTTTTACCACTTTACACACACATTGCTTTCAAAAAAGTTTTTTTGTTGTTCTCACACATAATCTCATTATTTATATTTCTTTGTAGCTTTTTGATAAGGAATGTTTGAGTTTTCTGTTGTTTTAAATTCAAAGCTGCAGGATAAATTGTTTTCGAAAATTATTTGAGTTTTTATGGATTATGAATGTTTTTGTTATTGTTTTTGTTGTCCTGTCGGCTTGTCTCAATAATGATAGGTCTTAGATGCTCTCCCTTTAGGCATAAATCTAATAATTGTTAGGCTTATAGCCATTAGTTTCATTGGCTTCGACACCATTTGTTTTCAACTGTTTTTGAACTTTTAGTTGTTGCCAGCTTTTCTTGCTAATTTTTTTCGCCTGCTCTCCAATTGTATTATGAAAGTTGATACCTTTTTTTCTTTGTGGATAGTTCAGTTGATATTGAAGAGCCAAATTTCGTTTTCATTGACTGTGATGCCACTTATTTTCAATGACCTTAGTAAAAATCGTTTATGTGTACTTTTTCTGCAGTGGTTTTCTACAAAGATGGGGTTTGCTGTTCAAACTCGCATTGTGTAGAAGTCTTCTGAAGACGTTTTTTCAAAAATAATAGCTTCAAAACACTATTTTTCTGGCAGAAATTAAATGAATTTTTTGTCGGTTTTTGAAGTGTTTTTTGTACCGTTTTGTTTTATTTCGTGGGCCTCTGAGTTATTGTTCTGTTTGTTATTGGAGTCTGATTTTGTTGTCTTCAATTGCTTGAATTCTGTTAATTGTAATTCAGGACTGGTCCTGCTATGTTTTTTGTCGTCAGGATTCTTTTTCAACCATATGACGTTGCAATCACTTCAAATCTGCTTTTTGTTTGTTTGTTCAGGCAATTTCAAATGAATTGCGTGCGTGACGTCATTGTTCAGTCTTAGTGGAGCGAGTTTTTGCGTTCATTCTCAGGTTGAATTTTTTAGTCACATATGACTTCAAATGACCTACCTCAAAAATGACTTCCTCACTCTGAAATTGACTTTGCCTCACTACAATTCAAAGAGATAAGGTCAAGTGAGTATCTGTGTTAATGTAATTGAAAAGTATTTGAGGGCAGATACTAGAAGCAGCAATAAATTAAACAGATTCTAAATTAAAATATAACTTCTTGGCTTTTAATAAAAAAGAACTTTCTTTTATCCTTTTGAGAGTGCAGAGCCACAAAGCTACTGCGAATTTTTTTTTGACAATCTGGCAACTATGTATGTAATCGTGCTGGTCTCTTTTTATAGCATTAAAGGGATACCTAGGGATATTATTGGCCGTATCGTACTTACAACTCGAACAGAAAATTGGAATTCTACAGGTTTTTTAGTAGAAGCAGGTTTGTTCATGACTTGTACTTTTGTTTTCGAACATTGACTTCTGTTTCAGAACGTTGACTTCTATTTTCGAAAAATGGACTTTCACAATAGTTCAGCTACTAATAAATAATGATTAGTTGCTGCTGTTAATGTTCAAGGTCGAAAGGTCATTTTGAGAGGTTTTATTCCCACAACAGTCCCGCATCCCCATCCCAATTACAATAACCAGCAATCTATCTACCCCTTTCCTATCCCACCACTATCACTCCCACACCCCCTCACTACCTACCCCCCCCCCCCCCCCCCTCCCCCACCTACCTAAATCCCCACGCCTACCCCATCCTCACCAGGCTGCCCCCTCCTACCTACCTATCCCCACCACCAACCCACACGCTCAAACTAAAAAGTGCGTCGGCTTTTTTTAAAAACACTATATTTCGATTAGGTATTTTACTTTTTTCTCCTTGATGTTTCGGATATAGGTGGAACACCAGCTCTTTCTCTTTGTTCATTTGTTTTCGTAATTTCAACTGAATTGCGTGCGTGACGCAGTTTTTCATATTTAGTTGAGGGAGAGTTTTTTTGTTCATCCGCATGATTGTTTTTGGTCACATGTGACTTACTTCACTCTCAAAAATGACTATCTCACTTTGAAAGTGTCTTTTTTTAATAATTCCAAGAGGTAAGGTCGAATGAGTGCGTGTGTTTCTAAATGAAGATTAATTGAGAGCAACTAATAGAATCAGCAATAAGTTAGAAATAGTGTTAATCAAAATGTAACATCTCAGCATTTAATAAAAAGTTTCTTTTTCAATAGCCGCCGTCAGCCTCACAACGGCTATTATTTAGGCGCTCTCCTTTTTTAAAATTTGCTTTCGCTTTTGATCACGTTTTTGTTTTACATAAGTTACGACTTTGACTTCTGACATACCTCACTCACTGTTTCAACTGAATGGTTTTTATATCCATTCACTCAATGAATTACGCAAGATTGTGATTACAATCAAGGCCAAAAGAGCAACATCAAAAGAGACGGGATAAACCGATAAATTCCGATCATTAGGTCATTGAGAATTAGGTTATCAAATTTCATCAGAGTGTTTGCTAGCTGACATTGGTATTAAGCTTATTAGCTTTCACTTTAAAAGCTGATATAAGTATAGTTTTAGAATCCAACTGAAACTGCACGCCAAATTAGAGCAGTTTTTGTTCATTGAGAAAATAGAAACGATTCGGTCAATTTATCTTTTCTTTTTTTCTGTTTCAATCCGGATGTGCATCAAGCGCATCAACGGCGGCTATTTTCCGGCAATCTGCCGGCTGTGTTTTGGTCTGTGATTTTACTTTCTTTTTGAGACCGCAGATCTACAGAGATTTTGCGGCGTTTTTTTTGGCAACCTGCTAGCTATTTTATACAAATTTTTTGCTTGACCTTTTGACTTTTCGAGTGACTTGCGTTTTCGTTTTTGCCCTTGACTTTTTTGTTTTGCGTGATCAAAATTTCTTTCATATCTTCTTAGTCAAGCAAACGTTGTTTCGTCTTACTAACCTTTTTGCAGTATTTTAGTTGAAATTCTCTTAACTTTTCTGGGAATCTTATCTTTGCTCATTCTGCTCAATTTATAAAGAGAACTTGCTCAGTAGCTGAAATAGAAGCTAAGAGGCTTTGCACAGAAGCTAAAATGAATGGAATGAAGGTTGAGAATTATAAATACACAAGGGATAAACCCTTAATGTGCTTTTCAGATGCTGGTTAGCCAAATTGTTTCTGGTTCATTATTAATTGCTCTCAAACGAAGTGTGTAGCAATTATATTAGTCAGACGGTTTTTTCATGCGATTTTTTGCTTGACGGATTTTGTATGCCCCTATTGACTCGTCCTCAAAAACGGGTTAAACAATTAACGCCCGAAGGCCTTAAGTTCTCTTAAGATCTTTTCGGCCTGCTAGACTCCAAGTATGCGATTCGTACTGTCAACTCCACCCGAAATCTAAGGTGTGTAGCTTTTCAGTTAACGTCGCCAATTAAAACTCGCCAGTTGTTCCAGTTAAAACTCTAGGGTGCTATAAAACGTGCAAAAAAATTTCGGGTCTGGCGTAAACGATGTACTGGTGAGTGCATTAACGTTAAAGATCCGATTTTGAATTGGTACATTTAGCTTGCTCTTTCCCCCTATGTTTTGCCTACTTTAACTTTATTTCTATACATTCTGTGTCATTCTTCGTTCTCTTTTCGACTGCTACAGGAATGATCAGTGACGGTAAGTGAGTACTCTTGAACTAAAACAGTCGGCCGCGTGTTATTTCTCTTTCTCGCTTGACCTGATTTGTTTGACCTCTGTCTTCTGAGTGGTTATATCTTGGTTTTGATAACAGCAATTTGATCTCACTTTGAAGATGTAAAATGCATATCGCATTCGGTGTAAAAGACATTTTACCTTGGAACTGGGTACCCCTCCCCCACACGCTTAATTGGTCGATAACATTTAGACCCTTGGCGGACATGCTATTTTTGTTTACCTAGGAGCGTGCTGTATATCCTGTATAACAAAACATAATTTGTGAGGGGGGGAGGGTGGGGGTCTCAAAATCACTTCCGAGGGGGGCTAAATCAGGGTGATTTGTAGTGGACAGTTAAAAAAATGGAGACTAAATAAAAGTGGATCAGTGTTATCGAATTCTTGGTATTACTTCTTTAATACTATCTGTTTCGTCTGTTCGCAAATATACTCACAACACCATGCAGGGTTTGCACTCTGTGTTAGCCGAAAGTTCAATTGGCCGAAAAAGTTTATCGACGCATTATATAGGTCGTTTTATTGCATTTAATCTATAACTCAATTGTGATTGGTCAATCAACATAAGGAAGGAAACTTAAAGTCACACTATGTTAAGTGTAAGCAAATCAGTTCATTTGACCATGCCTTTGCAGCCCGTATGTGATTCTATTACAACCGAATAAATCAATGAGAACAACCTTTTTCATTTTCGGACTATTTACACTCGCTAGTATAGTTTCGGCTATCTGATGCTTAAGAGTTTTCCGGCTCTTTGGTCCTTCTGCTAGCTGACATGCCACCGTATGCATTAAATATAGAAAATGGTACCACTGTAACTTAATAGAGTGAAACGAAAGTTAGTATGTTAACTTATTCCAAGCTATTCTCATCAGATCGATGTAGCTTTTCATCATAGTTCTCCCAAAATTCTTGAGGTGAAAAAATCAATTGAGAAACAATTCAAAAATGCGCGTTTGGTATTTAAGCAGAGTGATCCAACTGAAACTGCACGCCAAATTAGAGCAGTTTTTGTTCATTGAGAAAATAGAAACGATTCGGTCAATTTATCTTTTCTTTTTTTCTGTTTCAATCCGGATGTGCATCAAGCGCATCAACGGCGGCTATTTTCCGGCAATCTGCCGGCTGTGTTTTGGTCTGTGATTTTACTTTCTTTTTGAGACCGCAGATCTACAGAGATATTGCGGCCGTTTTTTTGGCAACCTGCTAGCTATTTTATACAAATTTTTTGCTTGACCTTTTGACTTTTCGAGTGACTTGCGTTTTCGTTTTTGCCCTTGACTTTTTTGTTTTGCGTGATCAAAATTTCTTTCATATCTTCTTAGTCAAGCAAACGTTGTTTCGTCTTACTAACCTTTTTGCAGTATTTTAGTTGAAATTCTCTTAACTTTTCTGGGAATCTTATCTTTGCTCATTCTGCTCAATTTATAAAGAGAACTTGCTCAGTAGCTGAAATAGAAGCTAAGAGGCTTTGCACAGAAGCTAAAATGAATGGAATGAAGGTTGAGAATTATAAATACACAAGGGATAAACCCTTAATGTGCTTTTCAGATGCTGGTTAGCCAAATTGTTTCTGGTTCATTATTAATTGCTCTCAAACGAAGTGTGTAGCAATTATATTAGTCAGACGGTTTTTTCATGCGATTTTTTGCTTGACGGATTTTGTATGCCCCTATTGACTCGTCCTCAAAAACGGGTTAAACAATTAACGCCCGAAGGCCTTAAGTTCTCTTAAGATCTTTTCGGCCTGCTAGACTCCAAGTATGCGATTCGTACTGTCAACTCCACCCGAAATCTAAGGTGTGTAGCTTTTCAGTTAACGTCGCCAATTAAAACTCGCCAGTTGTTCCAGTTAAAACTCTAGGGTGCTATAAAACGTGCAAAAAAATTTCGGGTCTGGCGTAAACGATGTACTGGTGAGTGCATTAACGTTAAAGATCCGATTTTGAATTGGTACATTTAGCTTGCTCTTTCCCCCTATGTTTTGCCTACTTTAACTTTATTTCTATACATTCTGTGTCATTCTTCGTTCGCTTTTCGACTGCTACAGGAATGATCAGTGACGGTAAGTGAGTACTCTTGAACTAAAACAGTCGGCCGCGTGTTATTTCTCTTTCTCGCTTGACCTGATTTGTTTGACCTCTGTCTTCTGAGTGGTTATATCTTGGTTTTGATAACAGCAATTTGATCTCACTTTGAAGATGTAAAATGCATATCGCATTCGGTGTAAAAGACATTTTACCTTGGAACTGGGTACCCCTCCCCCACACGCTTAATTGGTCGATAACATTTAGACCCTTGGCGGACATGCTATTTTTGTTTACCTAGGAGCGTGCTGTATAACCTGTATAACAGAACATAATTTGTGAGGGGGGGGGGGGGGGGTGGGGGTGGGGGTCTCAAAATCACTTCCGAGGGGGGGGGGGGGGGTAAATCAGGGTGATTTGTAGTGGACAGTTAAAAAAATGGAGACTAAATAAAAGTGGATCAGTGTTATCGAATTCTTGGTATTACTTCTTTAATTCTATCTGTTTCGTCTGTTCGCAAATATACTCACAACACCATGCAGGGTTTGCACTCTGTGTTAGCCGAAAGTTCAATTGGCCGAAAAAGTTTATCGACGCATTATATTGGTCGTTTTATTGCATTTAATCTATAACTCAACTGTGATTGGTCAATCAACATAAGGAAGGAAACTTAAAGTCACACTATGTTAAGTGTAAGCAAATCAGTTCATTTGACCATGCCTTTGCAGCCCGCATATTGTTAAATCAATGAGAACAACCGTTTTTATTTTCGGCCTATTTACACTCGTTAGTATAGTTTCGGCTATCTGATGCTTAGAGTTTTTCGGCTGTTTGGTCCTTCTGCTATCTGACATGCCACCGTATGCAGTAAACATAGAAAATGGTACCATTGTAATTTAATAGAGTGAAACAAAAGTTAGTATGTTAACTTATTCCAAGCTATTCTCATCAGATCGATGTAGCTTTTCATCATAGTTCTCCCAAAATTCTTGAGGTGAAAAAATCAATTGAGAAACAATTCAAAAATGCGCGTTTGGTTTTTAAGCAGAGTGATCATTTAGTGTTTAAAAAAGAACGCTAGATTTCCTTAGGATTTCCAGGATGTATAAAGGAAAAGGTTAAATAACACTATCCGCATTGGTCATTTCGAGTGATTAAACAAAATTTGCATAACGTGCTGGTCGATAACAAGGTCGAAAACAAGAATTGGGACCGGAGATCGAAAATCAATCTATTCTCATTGGATAAAGTTCAGCGTTATTTGCAAGCTGACTGGAAATTACCACATCTGGCCTCGCCAGCCATCGCAGTGCCTTAGCGGCCAGTGGGACTTGATATGAATCCGTCAAAACCGAACCTATTATCCAGACGGAAAATGTTATGCGCTAGATTGTAATTGAGTACTTTAAAGTTATTGACCAATATGCAACTTAGATAATTAAATCGTGGATCTGTTGTCTCAATTTGGGCGTCCGATCGGTTGTATTTTGATCTATTGTCCTAGCACGGTAACTCTTATGCTCAACCTCCTATACAATACAAAGAAGAACTGTTATGTTTTCGTTCATGGATGTATACCAGAAAGGTAGTGTAATCAAATAAAATCATCAAGTAGAGCAGATCCTGAACTACAACTTACAGAACAGGTAATTGTGTAATCAGTATCGCTACAAACTGCTACAAATTTGAAATCAGGGCTAAAAAGTTAATAACCGAATTTATTCTGGCGAAACGACGACGGATTGTCATTTTATGGCACAACTATTTCTGACCAGAGCCAGCATCGTACTGGCCCTTTTGTTTACTAAGAATTGTATCTGTGAAAATCAGATCTATTAACTGAATCGTGCAAGATAATAAAACAGACCTTATTTCTATTTTTGACTTTAAAAATACACAAATGTTTGAACCAAATCAAGAGGACCAGCAACAAGATCAAGTTAAGATTTACTTTTCAGAATTTTTTTGATTTGAATAAGTGTAATTTCAGTGCATTTCCCATATGAACGTGACCTCTTAATCTTCCTATATATAAATAAAAGGCAATATACGTTCTTTTGAGTCACGGCATTTTCAGATCAGCAAAATTATTATAATTACAGAGTGTTGTAATTTGCAGACAATTTACGGACGATTTATGATTTTATGGTTAACCAGTGACCTCTGTGATTTTTTGTGTCCAATTATGTACTGTCTGTTCAGTGCTCTTCTCCAATGGAGTGGCAGGCAAAACCATTGTGGAACTAAGTGTGATTGGATTGAACATAGGGGCCTGCGTGGCCTTCTTTGTTGTCATTGGAGACGTGGCTGCTGAGTTCTTGGCCAGATACGTCACTCCCGTCGTAAGTCTCTTATTAAAAGCCGCTCTCATCTCGGCCTTCTATTATAGTGGCCCCATTTTGTGCGATAAAGAGGAGTTGTTGGAGCGTCGTTTTTCATCGATAATTTTCTGGAGTGTATTTCAAACAGGATGTAAGTCAATGCCGCATGTGAAAACTTAGTGCTTAGGTCTTGCGGCTGAATCAATTGTAGTGGTTTTCTAGAACATATATCAAGTAACTGTACGTTTGCGAGCATTGTTGACTATCTCAATCATATATAAGAGTCTTACGCGCAATCTTCAGCTATTTGTGATTTCGACCTATGGACGTATTTTCGGAAGTTTTTGTGCTTTTCTCGGGTTTTTAGTGCCACGGTTTTTTTAAATAAGAGTTTTTGATAGTTTTTGTGGATTTTTGATTTTGTTATTATCATTTTAAGTTTGTTTTAGCTGAAAAAAACAGAATAAATTGAAACAATTTTTTTCGCTAAATTTTACTGTTGAAGTTTTTTTGCCTAATTCATTTCTTTTCTGCCTTTCAGAATATTTTTGTTCAATTACTAATTGCTCTCGAACGAATTTCGAACCAATTATTGTAAAAGTGTTGAGTTGTTCTCATGCAAAATTTTTGCTTCACTGTTACTTTTCGAGTGACTTTAACGCCCTTGACTTTTTGTTTTGAGTGATCTAAACTTATCTTTCATTCACAAGTGCCAGTAGCTGAACTCAAGTGGCGGCATTATATTTCATTAGTGGTTATACTGGTATTTAATAACCTATAATGACGTCATTTTAAGCGCCCCTTATTGAATTTCAGCCCCCGACTGATACAGGCTGCAATAGATTAGAGCTCACATTAGTCTTTCGGGAGCAATTTGTTCTACCCTTATTGCTTATGTTCCCATTACCGTTGTTGGTAGGGTTATTTTCACTTTGTGAAAGCAATCAAAGGTTGAATAGCACATTTTCATACATAAATTAATTCTACAGTTTTTTAAGTTTTCATTTAAATTCTACTTCAAGTCGATTCCGGAGTTTTCATGGCATGGTTTTTATATATAGTCAAATAAGAATATGTTCCGCTTTACCTTAAGTCACAGCTTGCTCAACATCTCGTGAAATTTTTTGTCCCCTTTTCAACAGCAGGTGCTCAGCAGAGCAATCTAAAATGAACAGAATCATTAGATCGAAATGTACAATACAAAAGGGATAAACCCATAAAGGCCAATTTTTAGACTTATTAATTGCACTCAAACGAAGTTTGCAGCAATTATGTTAGTCCTGTTGGTCTTTTTTATGCGATATTTGTGTCTGATTCGTTTGACTTTATTTTTTTGTCTGATTCATTTGACTTTTCGTGCTCTGAAACAGGATAAACATGTAGCGCCCAGCGGGCATTAAGTTCTCTGAGCGTCTTTCAGCTCACTAGTCTCCATGTATGCGATTCACAGAAACTGTTTTGGGATTTATATTGTTGTGAATGGCGGTTCTTAAGAGGTTAACCCCGGAACCTCCCCCCCCCCCCCCACCACAACACCCCCCACCCCGACATCAACCCCACTTCACTTCACCCCACCCCCAAATCCCCGCCCCTGCACATCGTTCAGCTGTAAAGGCCCAGTGCAGCCCCTTCCACCGTGGCCCCGCCCAGTTTGTTCTTATAAGTCCTAATTGCCTTCTCTAGTGTTTATTGGTATTGATACTAGCCCACGTATGTCCTCATTAGGAAACAGAAGTCTTAACTACCGAATACCAACAAAATGTTTCGCACTTTAGAATTATTTATTGTACAAAAAACAACTTACAAAAAACAACAAACTTTCAACCGCAATTGGGGCTATGGGAATCAATGGCGGCTATTTTTCGGCAATCTGCCGGTTATGTTTTGTAGCGTTCACTGCAAATAGATTTGAAGGTTGTGCAATCAAAGGTGTAACCATAATGCAAGTAACCATATCATTCAAAACGAGATTGGAGATGCAAAAAAGTCTCGCAAAAATAACAAGGAGGCTCAATAATGCGCGTCGGCGCATAATGTAAAAGATGATAGCATAAGGCTTGAACAAGAAAATAAAATCGATCTCAGGACATTTCGTCTATATGTACTATCTAAAATTGGATTTCTATATAAACAAAAATATTTATTTTCCGAGTTTAACCATCTTAAACAAATGATATAGCAGAGAGAAAATTTTTTGCATACATTTTTCTCTGCGCTGCCAAAAATCTATAATTTCGGTTAAACAACCAAAAATCTATAATTTCGGTTAAACAACTCTATCAAACTTTTGCTTGATATGACCTTGTTTTAGACCTACTTAAATCTTAAATCGCTTTCGAACGGAGTTTGAAGCAATTATTGTAAACTTGGATGTCTTTTTAGGCAAAGCTGATTTGCGCTCGTGTTCTAGAACATTCTTTCAATTTCAGCCCTTAAGTGACATTTTTCCGATTGAGTTCTTATTGCTTAAACAAAAGTGATTAATTACTCTCAAACAAAGTTTGAAGCAGTTATTTTAGTCCTTTTTTATGCGATTTTTCGGTGACCGATTTTTTGATCGACGCGTTTGGCTTTTCAGATCTTTTCCGTTTGTACCTCCCCACCCAGTACGTTATGCACCCCCCAGTTACAGAGCACGTGTCACACACAGTAAATCATTATAAAAAGTATGGCACGTGCGTCGGGGGGGGGGTGGTTGCAAATAATATACACCCTTTAAGCTGGGGGAGGCACAAACGGTAAAGATCCGACTTTTCTTCCTCTTTCTTCTTCCTGGTTTCGTCTCTGAACATATGATGCCTAACCACCTCCCTCTCCCGGTGATTGTCCTCATCGTCATGTGCGGAACAAAAACCTGGAGAAGATGGGATACAAAATCTTCTTCCCATATTAGACCATGAAAACTCATTTCGGGTCCAAATTCTTAAAACTAAAGGTTGACACCTGATTGCGATATTCAAAAAATTTCTCAAGGTTCGACATTAATTGGATTAGAAAATTTCAAATCAGTCAAATACATATGATGGTATTGAATTTGTCTCTCATGATATAGTTCTACTAACTGTTACTCTCAGCTACTACTCTTTCTCACAACGAAATTTTACGTCTTGGCTTGTTCTGTCCTCTGTTTTTCCGAAGAACGCTTATTTACACACGAATTTTATATACCTTTTTGAAGAGAATCTTTATTTAGAAATGGATGAAGTCATTCTTGTTTGCTTTTACTACAGATATGCTCGAGAAGCTTAAGATTTAATTTGTTCTCAACATTTTGTTGAATTTTTAAACTAAAAGGTGTACGGATTGTTATAGTGAACGTAGTAAGGTCACTATGTTTCAAATCTAAAGCTCATATATCTGCTCTAATTGAATGAATTTTGTACGTCGCGGTTTCTTTGTTTACTGTTTTTGGTAATCTTTCAATGTTGATCAAATTAAGTGTTTATATTTTCAGGTAATTTGCGCAAAGATACATTTTGAACAACTCGGTGAACATCGATTGCTCATATTGTCGATAAATTAATTGTTTACGCCCGAAGAACACCGCTTTTGGTAGAGGAAGTGTTGCCGGCGCTGTTATATCAAAGTGGGGGGACAAGATTTCTTTCAAATTGAATCTACCAAATGGGTTTTAATTCAAGTTTTTATTTGCTTCTGAACGAAGTGTGAAGCAATTGTTGTTGTAAACGTGCGTCTTTTTATGCAAAATTTGTGCTTGAGAGTTTTGTTTTAGAACATTCTTGCATTTGACTTTTTTGTGTTTAACTTCTTGATTTTTGCGTTGCCAATTGTTGTTTTTCAAAAATAATTCTTTTGTTTAAGCAAAAGTGAATCAAACAAAGTTTGTAGCAGTAGTATTAGTCCAGAAGTCTTTTTATGCGATTTTTTGTCTTTGATTAAACGATAACGCCCTTTGGGCGTTGAGCTCTCACAGTCTTACGGCTTACTAGTCTTCAAATATGCGATACGTCGAAACTGTTTCGGAGACATAAGTTGATTATGTGAAGAACAGTTCGCCCCTCACTTGCCCTAACAACCTCTTTCCGACCGTAATAAGTCAAATCGAATCCCTGTGCTAATCAAACCATCAATTTGCTCACCCTACACCCCCTTCAATTAAGCTAAAGTTAGCCTTCGAACCCCTCACTAGTAGTTAATTTTGCTCCAAAAAAAATTTATCTAGGCTACAGTCTCATCTAAATTATTTTGCCCCGCCTGTTGTTCGAGAGCGATTTGTACGACATTCATCGGCATATGTTTAGAAGCAGAGTTATTACCACATTTTAAAACGGGAAAAATATTCCCAGTTTTTTTTCAATTTTGACTATTGTAATTGATTTTGAGCTTAATTATAAATGATAACGGTGCATAAGTTCATGAGGACAAAGTTTTTGTGCAGATTTTGTGTCAACCGTCAATTTCGAAGCTCATCTATTACAGTTATTTTTAATTTGCGTCCTTGAAAGGAGTAAAAAGGAGTTTTTATTACATTTGTTTTTTAGAAAATCGAAGAAGTAGTCAAATGAACACATATATAATATTGGTTGTTTTCTGTCATTAGCAAGACAGGATTCCAAATAACTGAGCCATTGATTTTTTTAATGCTTGGAGTTTTAAACACTTTTTTCAATCAACAAACGTGAAAAAGCATTTGAAAGCAATTTTCACCCTAAAATAGAGCAAGATGACACAATTAGTTGCTATTCGGTACATTCGACGCTCTTGACCTCAGCTTTTTTTGGGACGGTTCATTGCACAATAGTGGTAAGGTTTAATAATGTGTATTAATTGTTAACAGACAGCTTAGAAACCATGAAGATTTGACCAAACATACGGAAGGTTCCGAAGTGTTAAAAATTATTTGCAATTTAGGAAGTTACCCTTTTGCAAAAGAAACCGGAAATCTGGCGGAAAAGCGAATGGTTTCTTGCGTCGTTAAATTTTCTGTTTCGCTCTCTAATTTTAAAGTAGATCGAGAGAACTGTGTTTGAAAAAAAATGCTTTCTCGCTTGTGGATTTGTGTTCACATGCGCCACTTATACTTTGATTTTTACTGTTTTCTTGGTTGTATCATCGTTGATTGCATCATTTGTAAATGGTTTTTCTAATGGATTCTAAGTCCATTCTAGGTTTAGTTTCTTGTTTCGATAAAAATTTTTTGAATTGTAGGCCATGACTTGTCCTGATGTTTTAATTTTTTATACTTGTCACCATCCCACTCAATGTTTCAACTGAGTGGAGTTCATTGATCAAGTTTACCCGAATAAGTTCACAGTCAAAGCAAGATCAAAGAAGACAGGCCGGGCACTAAGAGTTTATGGTATAAGACTTAGTTCATTAAGTTATCCGAGTTCCTTAGAGTTTACGGCTAATTGTTATTAGTATTAGCTTATTGTCCTCCATTTTATGACTGATTTCGCCATATTTATTGAGTTCAATGAAACTGCGTACAAAATTAGAAACACTTAGAAAAATCAAGCGGTCGTCAATTGATCTTCATTTGTCTCATTCAACCCAACTTCGGTCAGTGGGGCTAACAGCGACTATTTTCCGGCAATCTGCTGGCTATTTTTGTTTTTGCTATTTCATTTTATCCCTAAGCTCCTCAATGTGATTTGGTTTATATTTTTGCAGGAATTGAGTTTCTACAAAAACACTGTTCTGGTGGTGTTGGCCACTGTGATAGTGCTGCCTCTGGCTCTGGTGCCTGACATTGGAAAATTTGCCAGTCTCAGTGCATTCTCGCTGGGATTTTACATTCTGTTTGCACTCTACGTAAGTATGGTATATTTTCTTATCAATTAATCACTTTTCTTGGTTTTAAGTAACATTTTAAGTAAACAACCAACTGCATGAGAAACCAGTGTTCGCTTGTGGCATGCAGTATTACTTATATAAAAAGTGTACAAATATCGAGTTTTGTCTGTCCAGTACAGTTGCGATGACAAAATTAAACCAAGGAGACTGGTCACATTGATGAAAAGTTTTTTGTTCAACATTACGTTGCAAAAGGTACACTTTGAGGGGAAGCGTACGCTTTTGTGGACAACAGTGACAAAACATCAATTTGCCTAAAATTAATAGAAATTCTTTATTAGTTACTTGAGAAATGATTTATATTTGTACTTTGGAGAGCCATCTTTTCGTTTCAATTTGTCCTTTTAATCAGCAATTAGCAATGCGAGGGTCTTTTATGCAATTGCTTACAAATGAGCCTTTCTTTGATTTATCTCTAAGTGACTCATTAAGAGCAATCGTGTAGAACAGGGCAAATTAGATTAAATTTGCTTGAGTAGAGCGGACGTACCTTTTGCAATTTTATGAAAAAGATTTTCGGTGTCCTTGTTCTTTCGTCATCAATTTTTCATTACACTTTTTGATATTATTCATATATACTCAGATAATTAACTCTCTATCTCTCATATACTAATAATGCTCGCGGAAGCATTAGTTGTGCAGACTGATCGCCGTTTTTTTGGCTGTTTTGTCCAAAAAGATTGCTCTCAATTTTTGTCATGACTCCATGTCTGCAGTTTTCCCCCACGTACTGTTTTCTGATTTGAACAAATTGCTTATTGTTATTAATAGCCGCCCTCATCTTCTCAGCCGGCTATTATAGCGCTCCTATTTTTTTTTACAATTCAAAGAATTTGAATTGTATTGGGGCGCTGTCTTTTTTTTTTTTTTTTAAGATCTGTTCACACATTTTCATGATTTTTGAAGTCAAATTGGAGTGGTGATTTTGGTCACGCCGAAACAGCAAATGGAGCGAAAAAGCGAGTGATTTTGCGCCGTGAATTTTTTTCGCTCTAATTTTAAAGTAGAGTGAGAAAACGGTGTTTGAACAAAAATTCGGTTTCTCGGTAGTGGTTTTTTGTTCACATGCGGCAATTTCTCTCTGATTTTTACTGTTTTTTCGATTTATTGGATCGGATTTTTTCTAAATGGTTTTCCCAATCCATTCACAGCTCATTCTAGGCCTAATTTTTTTATTTGAATTAAGTTTTAATTTCTCGCTAGTGGTTTTTTTTGTTCACATGCGGCATTTTGACATTGATTTTGTGTTTTTTTCTTATTTTTTTGATCTGATTTTTTTAAAAATGGTTTTCTCAATTCACTCATAGTCCATTCTAAGTCTAGTTTTTCTGTTTAGTCAATGAAAATTCTTTGAATTGTACGTCAGGACTTGTCCTGCTATGTTTTTTTACTTCGTCGAATAAAAAAATGTTTCGCTTTACCTCATTTTGCCGCCTTTTCAACATTTTGCGTGAAATCTTTTTGACTTCTCTAGGCTAGTTTCTCTCTTCTCTCATTCTGCTAAAAGTGATTTTGAACATCAGTTGCTCAGCAAAGCAATTCAAAATGAACAGAGTCAGTATAAAAAATTGAAGTCAGAAGTAGAAACGGTATAAACCCATAAAGCCCAATTTTAGATGCCCGCTAATTGAACGTCGTTCCTATAAGTCTTAGTTACCATCTCTAATGCTTATTGGTATTGATAGTAGCCCCTGTAGCCTCTCTCTAAAACAGAAGTATGTTCAACCACGAAATGCCATCAAAATAAATCGGACTTAAAAAAATGTTTTTGCACAAAAATCTTTTTTTTCAATATCTTCTGTTATTTCAATCCCAATCATGCTTATTGGAATCAACGGCGGCTATTTTCCGGCAATCTGCCGGGTATGTTGATAATTGTCATACAGTACCTCAACCAACTGTAATATTCTGGATTGACGGTATGTTGTATGATCGAGATTTAAATCAATGAATGTGAAACCGTTGATAGCCGTTTTTAAATCTGATGTTTTTCTCACTCGCTAAGTGATGTGTGCACTCACTAATTGAAATTGATTTTGCTTCAATTTTACCTGAACTCAGCAAGTTGTCATTTGATACCCTTTCCTTTTCTTTGACTGTTTAATAGCCGAACAGCGATAGCTGGGGCTATTATTGGCCTTCTTTTGGTTTTTTACAATTCAAAGAATTGGAGTTGTATTGGGGTGCCTTTTTACGACTCGAAAAGGAGTATTGGTTTTCTTAACGGTTTTCTTTCACCGGAAGTACTGTTCGTTCAGACTGCATTTAAACTAAAAGCGAAAGAGTAAAGTTTCCGTGTGAACTAATTTTTTTTCTGAGCGAAAGTGTCTTGATCATGCGCAACGATCAGTGAATGACTTTTCTACTTTGAAAAGTGTTTTTTGATAGAATGACGCGTATAGATAACCAATTTCAGTATTTGAGTTTTATTAGAGTGCTGTCTTTTACGACTCGAAAAGGAGTATTGAGTTTTTTAACGTTTTTTTTACCAGAAGTACTGTTTGTTCAGTCTGCGTTTTGAACTAAAATCGAAAGAGGAAAATTTCGGTGTGAACTAATTTTTTCTGAGCGAAAGAAGTTTTTTATCATGGGCATAATATAATGCGTTTCAAATTATAAATGAGCCCATATTTCAATTTTTAATTTCATTTTTGGCTTTTTTAAAATATTTTTTTTTATCTCAAAGCAATTTCTTAAATTAGTGCATATGGCGATTTTTCTTCTTATTTGATGCATTGAATGCCTCTTTTTAACTTGAGGGATTTTTGTCTTATAAAATTCTACACATGATTGCGATTTGTCAGTTTTTTCCCAAGATTTTGGCAGTTTTGTACATTTGTACTCAGTTTTTTGGATTTAACTATTAGTCTTTTTTTTTGCTTTCAGGAATTCTATTTTCACTAAAATTTGGAGGATTTAGTTCAATACTTAAATTTCTGCAATTTTTTTCAGTCTATCATATTCCTGAGACGTATAAAGTTCTGCTTTTATCAGCTGTTAAAATTGGTTTTTCTTTCTCAGATTTGTTTACCTAGAATTCATTTGACCTAGTGCAACACAGAGTTCGCTCGATGTAACGTCCCGTTTCTACCAAAAGAACATTTTGCTTTTATTAGCCTTAACCTTATATAGCTAATGACCATATTAAGAAGCTGTAACTATTCATCAACAGAGTTGTTTATTTAAATTCTATATATGATTTATATTTAAAGTAAAGAAATACATCCGCTTTAAATGTACACGGAATGAAAACTGTTTATGTTGTTGAATTTGGTGTAAACAAAGTTATTGTAAATATTTATACAGAGAAAACCTCGAACAGAGGAGGAGAAGAAAATTAGTGACGATATTAACCAGTTGGTTTACTGATTTAACTTTCAACCCTGATCAGTTCTTTAAGCTTAAGCTGTCGACCATGCACACCGAAGACTAGCCGCAAAACGTCATTCCTGACTATTAACATTTAAGCTAGTTAATTGATACAAGAAAACTACTGTGATCACAAAATAGTTACTCCTAACAATTAACCCAATTGCAAATTATATACAAAAAAAGTATATAACATGGTGACAGGAGTAATGACAGCTTGTTACAAATTTCCTTGATACCTCATGTTATTAATTTTGTGACAAAATTCTATTCAGCTTTCTTATTGCGATGTCTCAACATTTCGAGCAGATACTAACACATATTCAATCACCAAATGCTTTACAACAATTTGAAAAACCTGTAAACCTTATTTCGTATGGCAGTCCGAACCTAACGAACACTTCTGCAGAAATAACTCATGCATATTTTTTCAAGAACAATTAGCTCTTATTTTCTTTATTGGTCAGAATGAGCAATATAAAAATAAAATCATTGCCATTATTTCATTTGAGAATCATCACGAATACGAGTTAGTAAAAGAGGAAAGAGAGAGAAATGCTCTTTGACTTGACAAAAACCAAATTCGAATTAATCTTCGAAAATTGAAACACAACCAACACTGAGTTATTACTCCTCATACAGAAACAACAACCTCAATTATCTTCAAGCCTATTCCATCAGGGCTAAAAGTCCAACCAAATTCGGCAATACTAATTACAATAAAGTTTTCTGGTTAAATCAGCGATCAAGAAAACGTTTGATTCGAAACAATAAAGAAAGCTTTAATAATTCTAAATAAATACAAATGTCAACTGCAGATTTTTACTACAGAATACCTCTTGTTATTGTCACCATCCTTTGTATTTATCTGTTCTTCGTTAGTCTTCTTTACATTTACCTTACCATCACTGGTGATGAAATAAGAATCGGCCTCCAAACATCAGTTGTGAAAGGGACTCGCAACAGCTAACGAGACTTACAACCACAAAGCCACTACAGACCCCAAAGAGTGATCAACTGGAGACTCCCACAGACGCTACAGTGCGCCTGAGTGACACGACAACAAGAAGACGGAGAAAGTGAGACAAACATACAGGAAACCAGCAACAGATAAGAAAAGACAAGAGAGTAAGTCCCAAATAACCTCATCCTTAGATGCTAATTTAACTATTGTGGTGCTAATTAATCAAAAATTTGTGCAGTAATATAATAACCAAAACCCTTTCACCAAATGGCGGCAAATGCACAAATTACAATCGAACCCTTTTGTGGTGCAGAAAATGAAAACTTTCGGGAATTCGAACAACTTTTCCGTGGCATAATTGGAGTAGCAGCAGTTCCAGGCGGTCAACAGGTAACCTTTTTACAACTACATCTACGGGATGCAGCATTACGTTTCTTTCAAACGCTAGACGCAGCAACAAGAGCGAATATTGATTTAACGTTGGCAGCACTGGGAGATCATTTTTGTAATGTGCAGTTGCAAGAAGTTCACATCCTGAAGCTCGAACAACAGAAATTTGATTCAAAAAAAGATACCCCTGAAAATTTTCTTGTTACCTTACAAACAAAAGCGCAACGAGCATACCCTGTGCCAGACCTTCCGGCAGTAGCCCCATTTGCATTGGCGGGACTTGACCCAGGACCTGCATCAGCTGAACAAACACGTTTTGACAGTGAAACAGCAACACGAGCGGCTCGCTTACAAGCAGCTGAAGATCATAAAAATGAACAAGTAAAACGGATATTCATAAAAGCAATGCCGGGTTGGTTGAGGTCAAAAATCATGGAACAACCTCCTACAACACCAGTGCAAGATTTATGTACGTTTGCTAGACAACAAATGACAATCCGTGAAATGTGTCGAAAAGAGGATTACCCAGAAGACGGATTTAATGAAGTGAGCCCTTGCCTATCGGAAAACCTCATCAATGCCCTCTCCAAACTAACAGCAAACCAGGAAAACATGGATCGACAACTTAAGAACATGGACGAAAGGATTCAAGCCAAAAGCTCACCAATAGACACAAATACAATCGAAAGCAAAAATCAATTCCAGAGCACAAACCAGCCTAGACCTTTCGCCTTTAACTCACAGTTCCGCAGTTTCACGGCATTCACCGGCAGCTTCAGAACAAGCTTACCGAATAGAAGTAGACTTATTAGACCAAATTTCCCACTAAGAGGCCCAAGCTCGCGAGGTTTCCAACCACGCTTCAATCAACCGTATCAACCTAGGGACTACCAATATCGACAGAATTTTCAATCAGAAACAAGATTGCCTGCAATGCCGTATATTCCAGTTACGCAGGCAAGTAAAGCGATTTGCTATATCTGTAGGTACCCAAACCACACCGCGAGCCAATGCTACCGCGGAGGCAGAGGCAATTCCCGAGGTACCTCGTTTCCATTCCAAAGAAAACCAAAAAACTTCTAAAGCCACTCAATAGAAAAACAAATGAGCCAAATAAACAGTCACAATATAATCATTCATCCTTATTAACATTAAATAATGTAACAGAAACGAATAAATCAGTACTCTCATACATTAAATTACAATTTTCCCCATCAATTAGCTGCCGCGCCTTAATCGACACAGGTGCATGCGCAAATGTCATTAGCAAGAAAACATGACGACCTGAGAACAGACTCAAATACAAAAGTACTAAAGATAACAGAGGCGCCGCAATGGAAACAAGTGAGAATGGCTGGAGGCCAGACCATTGATGTAAAATGTCAGGTCGAGATATCCTTTCAATTAGCCCACCAAAATTTTACTGAAATCTTTCTTGTTCTACCCTTTGCAAATTCAATAATATTGGCAACCCCTTTTTCAAAAAGCACGAAATAACTATTCTTCCGGCCCAAAATCTGATACAGTTCAATGATCTAACAGTACAACTGAATGAAATTAAGCCAAAAAATGAACCCAGAAGACTGCTTCGGCCCAAGAAAATTCCAGTTTACACGACTAAGAAAACTACCATTATGCCTAATGAGCATTCAATTCTAGAATGCCAATTACTAAGATCAGCTGATAAAATTGATGACCAAAGTGGAATCATAATCCCAAACGAAGTGTTGGAAAATGAAACAGAATTAGCCTTTACATCATCACTAAGCACAGTAGGTAAAAATAATACCTTACAAATCGCCGCAGTTAACATTACAGATCACCCAATAACAATAGCAAGCAAAGTTGAAGTTGCCAGATTCTCTATTATGACTGCTGAACAAGCTCAAAACTTAACTGCCATCGACCCTCAGTTGATTGCGCTTGCCAAACAGAAATCCTCAGAGAACACAATAGCCGAAATTAACCAATTGATACAAGAATTTTGCAGACAAGCGAAGAACCAGCCACAACGACCAAAACCTGAATATGAAAAACTTTGGTTTCCAACAACAGAAACCTGTAGCAATCCGGATCAGTTACCTCCCCTTCAAAAAGAAATCTTCGATCAAATTAGAAGACTACAACGTGCAGAAAAATTAAATCCAATCGAGTGTACTGAAGATAGAATCCAATTCCTAGAAAGATTTCCCTGGAAAAACACAGCATTAGATAAGGAACAGCGACAACAAATAGATCATTTTATTAGTTGAATACCATGATATATTCGCTAAACACCGGTTTGACGTCGGGTACAACACAGAACTAAAGATCAAACTAACGCCAGAACATGACTTGCCCGTTTACACTCAAGGTCCCCCAACGCCGATACATCTCCGCGACGAGCTGCACATTGAGTTGGTTCTCATGCACTATTACGGATTAATAACCACTCTATCACAATCTAAGTATAGCAGTCCACTCTTTACCCATAGAAAGGAATCGGGGAAGCTTCGACTTCTAATCGACCTGCGCCGAGTCAATCATTTGCTAAAAACGGACTATCTTAACGCAAATTTTCCAATTTCAAACATGCAAGACGCAACAAACCACTTTGCGGGCAAAACTCTGTTTACTAAACTGGATTGCTCTCAAGCTTATCCTTGTGTGCAAATGGCCGACGACCTTTCAGTTCAGTTACTCGCATTCAATTTTGCTTCTAGGACCTATGCATACAATTGCCTCGCTCAGGGTTTAGGCAAATCAGTGACTGACTACAGCTCCTTCATAAGACATTACTTGGATCCATGTTTGGCAGCAAATATATGCACCCAGTTCATGGATGATATAGGCTGTGCTGTAAGTCAATTTGAAGACCTAATACCAGCTCTGAAGAAAATTTTTGATTGTCTTAGGCGATCCGGTTTAAAGCTTTCGCCTGAAAAGTGCGAAATAGTAACTCAGTCAATGAAGTTCCTCGGAAACGTCATATCAGCAAAAGGCATCTCACCTGAGTCGGAAAAAATAACTAAATTTCTGAACAAAATCAAAATGCCGCAACCAACTAAACAAGAAGGTTGATAGGCTTCATCCAATTCTTCAAAAATTTTATCCCCAATCTCGGTGAGAAGCTTATACCATTTTACCAGTTACTGCGAAAAGATGCAAAGATCCAACCTACGGAAAAACATTATGAAAACCTCGAAATATTAAAAAAAGATCTTCTGGAGGCGACAAAAATGACGCTACGATTGCCAAAACCAGGCTTACAATATGTGCTGCTGTGCGACGCTAGTTATTACGAAGCAGGTTTTGTTTTAATGGTTGAAGATTATGTGGATGAAGCGAAATCAGGAACTAAGAAAACCTTTGCACCTGTAGCATTTGGTTCAAGACTTTTCAATACAGCCCAATTAAAGTTCTGTATATATTATCAAGAATTTCTAGCCCTTTATTATGCCTTGGACCACTTTGCTCATTTTCTATGGTGTTCCAGTCATCCTATAGTTGTGCTAACAGACAACAAAAGTCTTACACAGTTCTTCCAATCAAAAACAATACCCCCAACACTGTGGAATTTTCTCGATAGAGTACTCTCGTTTAATCTGGTAATCGCACACATACCGGGAAGAGCCAACTATGCAGCAGATTTCTTATCCAGAATGCAAACGGACCGGTCGGCAAAAATGTCGCTGAAAATGAGTGACAAAATCCCAATTAAAGAACTACACATTGACACGTCAGCCCAAATTCCAGATGCAACGCTGAACTCATTAGATTCAGAGGGCGCGTCTTTAGATTCAACTGATAAACGTTTTATTGAACAACTTAAAGCATGCGGACTTTACAACCAATCTGTGCAGCTTAATAGCCCATCAGAAACTGAAATTAAAGGACTAACACAAATCAGAAAACCTGAAATCAATCAAATGCAGTATGCAAATCCATTGGACGTACTTAACGATATTAATGACAGAGGTAAAATACTAGGTCTCCGGGCAGAACAAGAGAAGGATGAAGATATCAGAAAAATAATCAGATGGAAACAGACTAATGCTAATCCAGACCTAACATACGAATGCAAGGCGATTCGAAAATATTGTAAACAACTTGAAAGGCTCACAGTTGAGAATGGCGTGCTCTACAGACTATTTTACGACGACACTGGACACATTCAATTTCAGCAATATTGCCTGCCAAAGCACCTGTGGAGAGAAGTTCTTTACAGACTCCATAATTCAAGAACAGCAGGACACGTAGGAATTTTAAAAGTCATTCGTGAGTTCCGTCAGAGGTTTTACTTCCCCGGCTTCTCAGAACACCTCATCGACTTTATAAAAAACTGATTAACATGTGTGCAATTAAAACAAGTCAATGAGAAGCAACTCAAGCCACCCCTGCAGCCAGTATCATCCTTGCAATTATTTCCAGGAGACATGCTCCAGATTGATTTAGTCGGAACATTTAACTCCCCTGTCTATAAATATGTCCTAAGTGGCATCGACGTGTTATCGAAATATTTATTCGCGGTGCCCCTGACAAATGGGAGCGCTGATACAGTTGCACGAGAATTGGTGAAGATTTTCTTTAATCACAGTTACTTGCCACGAACAATTGTAAGCGATTTGGGATCAACTTTTGTGTCAGAACTTATGCATGAGCTAACACAACTGTTGGACATCGAGTTGAAACATGCGTCATTAAAACATCCACAAACTATTGGAGTTGTCGAGAGATCACATGGACCACTCAAACGAATACTCAAAATCAACTCAAAGGAACCATGGAACGACTGGCATAAATACGTTCCACTTGCCACTTTTATACACAATACTTCTTATCATAATTCAATTGGATGTTGCCCAACAACACTTTTTCATAGCCGCGAACCAGTTAAACCAATTGATCTACGCTTTTCGAACAAAGCCACTGAGGCGGTAGAAGTAAACTCAGACTTTGTTACGGCGTTACAAGATGCAATGTTGAAAAAATTTTCTGAAAACAAATTAAATCTTTTGGAATCCTACCAACGGTACCGCAGCTATTACGATCAGTAGGCGTCAGCCCAACCACTTGAAGAACACTCCTTTTGTTTGTTGTTGAACCCAAAGCTCACATCTCAGAGGCAGTTTCAATCTAAATCAATACAGATGTGGCTACCACTTTGTCGAGTTGAAAAGAAATTAACTAACTCAAATTACATAATCAGAAAAGTAGGAACACATTTCACACAATGTGTACACCGAATCAGATTGAAGCCAGTGAAGCCCCTTACGGACACGAAAGACATTGAAAACATTGACCCTAAAAACTTCATACGAGACCCATCTCGCAAAGATGACAAAAGAGAGCCAGAATTGTTCGACGATTATTTGGCAGAAATGCTAACACAATAACCACAGCCAGCAACCACTGAGCAAAAACCAAGCAGAGCAAATGTAAGACTAGCCGTATCAGTTCACGGAGGAGCGATAGGACCCCCAATTATGCCTGCACCAGCAATACCAGAACCACCACCATTACCAGAACCTATTGTTATTCCTCCTGTACAAAGACAACCTCTTCCAGGACTACTAGTACCAAGCCCTCTAAGTAGCGATAACGAAAACAACGTGAGAGAATCGGCAAACCCCATTCCTGAAAAGGAAAGGAACGAGAACGTTTCATTAAGAAACCAAGATATAACACCAACAGCACCAATAAATCAAACAACCAAACCAAGATACCCGAAACGAGTTAATTTTGATAACACTATTCAGGCGCGCATCTTTACATCAAGACGCCGTGATAGCCCAGAACGTGCTAATGTGGCAGCCGATCGATCACCTCAGTACATGCAAAGCACATCATCTAGCCGTAACAAACAAAACAAGAGACAGAGTATTTTAGACTCCTGTAGACGGACAAAAATTTTAACTGTACCAACCAGAGAAACAAAACTTGACCAAGTCAGGTCGAGCATATTGAAATACCAAAAAAGACCATCAACTGCCGAGCAGGCCAACAATTCACTCTCAAATCAAGAAAATGCAGAATCGGGAGATCTGAACACACTTTTGCAAGAAGACTGACCAAAATATCTGCACATCTTTGATAATATCGCTAAATCTCAAATATCACTGGCACATTGCGTGTCGGCAGACTTCCGAATGGGAACGGGTCTTGGCAAAAAAGTGTCGATGCATTACCCTGCTATTCAACACATAGCAAAAAATCAGCCTAGATTACCAACAGGCTCAGTACTTACATATTATGATGGCATTGATAATAGATTTATTTTCAATTTAGTGACGAAAGCACGGTTTTAACACAAGCCAACGTACTACGCTCTGTCACAGGCACTCTACAGACTTAAATATTTGATTAAAAAGTACAATATTGAAAGTCTAATGCTGCCAAGACTGTTATGTGGCCTCGATAAACTAAATCCGCAAACCGTGTTTCATTTAATTCGAGAAGTTTTTGCAGATACCCAAATCACATTTTACCACCATTTCGACCTTCAGAGCAATCCGGAAATCCTCTGACAAAAGTCGCACCAATAAAACAGGTTCGGAACGAAGATTCTGATTCATTAACAATTTCAATATCCAAAAAAACAGTTTAACGGAAACAGAGTCATTAAATCTTAGTCAGCCTTTATGTCATAAGTCCCAACACTACCGAGCAGTAACAACTTACCCCCGTTAGAAGAAACCAAGGACCCTAGATGATTACACATAATCGTGAGGCAGACCGGTGAACTTATTGCCCTTTTATCACAAAAAACGCCAAGAAACCGATTTGAGCCAATAGCCCGACCTTACACTTCACTAAAAGCCATGTAATGACCAAAAAATCAACTTTTGGACCACAATTTGTCACTGCCATCTCCAATTTACAACTTATAGCAAGTCCCTAATCAATTATTTTTGCCAAAAGAGCCATAGTACAGTCATGGTAACAGCCCAACATCGACCGAGATTTCTCGCCAGAAAACGCCAAATTTTGGTCGTTTTGCGAAGTTTTCTCAAATTCCTGGCCCCTTGATAATAAATTAACTAAACCACGATGAAGTCTAACATCTTACCTCTCAGATGAACAGCCATCCAATACAGTTTAAAAGCTAAGGAGATAAACATACAACTTTCGTGGTCATGTTGATAAAAGTTGTATGAGAATTAATTTCAACAAAATCCACCATCTTCAAAACCAGGCACCAAATTATCCCAAAAACAGTACCCAGATGACCAGTGATATGTGGGGACGTGCTGCCACAAAGCAAGCAGGTCACTCAAGTTAATGTCAAATGGTGCTCTTTTATAACAATTATACAAAAAACGGAAAAATCCACTTCTGAAGAAAAAAGGCAAAATTAGCCTAAAGAGAAAAAATTTCACTGTACAAAAAGCATCAACAAACACGATAAGCTTGCTGTAACTGTAATACATTAGATAAAAATCTGACAACAAGCCTCTACTAGGCTGAGAATGGCAGTAAAACGATAGATCCACAAAACGCAAAACCATGAAATGAGGATAAATTTTAATAACGAATCACAAGTTACGCATCAAGGAGTGCTCCAAACCCCGTCAAAATTTGTGCAGAGTATCACCCAAACATGCTCTTCATGACATAAGAACCAAGAAATTGAAAAAAAAATTATACAACATCAACTTTTGATTTCCGGACTACCACTCATCATAGACTGAAAAACACGAATTTCGGGAAAAATGCAATTTCTCCAAAACTAGATGGAAATTGGAAAATCCTTCATGCTTAAATGTTCATACGATACCCACGAACATATATATTCAAGAATTTTTGCTCTACGATGCTCCAATGTCTTGGGCCATAAATTCAAAGTTTCAGAAGTAAAACCCATAAGTGAGATTTTAATGACGAAAATTTCAGAGCAACTTGGACCTATAGAACTAAGCTAACTATTACAGTACGTGTACAGTTGCTCATAGGCTTTATTTTTGTACGCTCAGTTTAACTTAATTCTCTAAAGTAGCCAAACAAACAACAAAAGTTCAAACCTTTTTAATTGCTGTCTAAGAGGCATCATCCGAATCATCCCTAACTGCCGTTGATGTAGACGCCTCAGCAGGTTTATACCGCTTTCTCATACTCTCCAAACGAGCTGAAACAAAGAACTACAATGAGAATGCTTGCCTTTATCAAGAGAAGGCAAAAAACCGAACACAAGTTTCACAAATCGAAGAAAAATTTTGACAAAAAATTGCACATAAAAACGCAATACTCACATTGTTTCTTCTGTTCTTTCTTTTGAAGGGACATCTGGACACGCGGAAGATGGCTCCAGGGTTTTTTCTTCCCCCGCTTGGGCTCCCATTTCTTAATTGCTCCAGTTACCGCCTTCTCTCGCCTCAATGCTGCCCCACAATCGCCGGGAATTTGAGGAAGAAGCACATCCTGTTCTTCAGAAGCCAAAGTACGGAAAAGTCGCTGCTCATTAGTCCCAACACCAAACGCATATCTGCTACTAACAGTTGCCAAACGTTGTGAATCCGAAGTACAGGCAGCCTCCCATCCAACGACAAAAGAGGGTCCTTCAATCGTCAGAACAACGTGTCCAACTAAAGCAGGCTGAACAAAAAGACTATCTTTCTTCGTCAGACAGAAGTACATCCGATCTCTCCACTCGATAGGAGGCCCCTTTACAGCCATATCAACAAAACTGCTAGCGGATTTCAAAGACCTCAAAAGCCAATCAGTTGGTTGCCCTCTTTCCGCATATATGAAAATTTTCTCTCCAAACATCGTTACAGCAACTGAATCATCACCACATGACTCTATATGACCTTCAGTAAACCATCTCCCCCTTCCAAAAATTCCAGCTACAGCACTTTCTTCAAACTCGGAGGGCAGTGAGAACTGACATAAGTTGTCAACATGAAATGACCACGCTTTACTTTGCTTGAATTTTACATCGTCGTGCTCGATTTCGCGGATATTTCCTTTAATTTTCCGGCCATTATTGAAACTCGTTCTTGCTTTTTCGACTTCATCAGCGCTCTTGCAGATCTTCAACATTTTCAGAAACTCCTTATCGATCGTGAACAACTCTTGATTCTGAATCTCGATAGGCGACTTAAACCACTCACCACACTGGCTAACAATACTTTCATTATCCTTCCGCACTTCATCGACAACATCCTTCCAAGTCTTCAAACCTTTTCCGTCAACACTGTACAATCGCTTCCATCCAGCCGATACCCAACTATCTTCATTTGCAAACTGTTTGCTAAAGGCGGTTAAACGCATAGAACAAGACATCTGAGATAAATTATATAGACACGTTGTCTGTAAAATTCCAATTTCATATAACAGACTAGCAAAGCTTATTGCAAAACAATTATGCAGAGTAACACGAACCGAACAACAATTGAGACCACAAACTCGTTAAACAATAAACTGCCCCTATGTTAAAAATCAAATTGGGAAATTGAATAAATACAGCCGTTACAACGCAACAAACAGTCCAGAACAAAATGCGAACTACTAAAATTACCAAATAATGCTTTCAGTCAACATGCTCAAAATTATAACGTCAGTTACTAATTCTCTACAGTTACTACAGTTACTAATTCCTCAAAGTCTTCTGCTTCCTACAATCTGGCAAAATGGTCAGCTATGGCTCTATGCCAATCCCAACGAGGAAAGTGCTCAGCGACAACAAAAAAGCCTCTCCGAAATCGTGGACTGAACTTTACTAACAGCACTACACTCAAGATAACCATAAAGAGCGTCCCAATTATCGAAATGAAAACTTGAGATGAATCCTGATCATCGGGAACAGAAGCCTGCGGGTACTGCGGTGCAATGTTCTGGGACCAAATCCCGAGCGCCGGATAAAAAGTGCCATTCTTGGAGCAAGTTATTAGAAATGGACCCACAGTTAGATTGAAACACATGACCTCTGAAAACTCGATTTACATTTAATATGACGAACTCAACATGTTTGACAAACAGACAAACATTAACCAACACATTCATCAAACCATTAATTTTACTTGCTTAAATTACTTTTGATTGAAACAGTCAACAACAAACACAATGAGCGTCCATTTAATAATAATCCTGATCATATTTTACTTAATTCCGCCAAGCGCATGCTCACAAATTCCTGAATATTTATCCAGAGGAATTATTTTTAATGAGGAATCCAAAATTCTGCTAGCTGAAAAATTCATCAATGTGGAATTCCTTTTACCATTTCCCCAATACAACTTTACTTCCCGCAACGAAATCAAAGAAATGCTACAAGTATTAAAATCTATGTGGGAACACCCGTCTCTTATGTGCCCACTGAATTCATCGACTCAATTTAACTCATCAACAGGGAAATTCGATCTCGATTGGCTTTTTATAAAATTTGAGGAAGAAATCGAAAAAACAAAACAAGAAGTTGATCACATCCGAAGAGAAAGCGCAGCCTTCCTCGAGTCTCAAAAACCAACCAGAATTCGTAGAGGAGCCCCCGTAGCGGCTGCTGTAATGGCAGGCATCGGGCTCTTTGGCGGGGGAGTTCTATTAGGAGGAGGAGATTGCGGCATTACCGGATCTTTTGGAATGTGCCAGAACCACGGGCGCCAAAACGCCGAAAACATTGAACGCCTCAATCAGTACGCGTCTGCTTTAACAGACCATGTCCTACAAGTTGAAGGCCAGGCAAACGAAAATTTTTTCATGATCTCCAACGAACTTAGTGAAATACAAAAGGCGCAGATGGAAATGAATGAAAATCAAAATCGAAATTGGAAGATTATAGAAAAGCAATTCGATGTTTTTGAGCGGAATATTCATATCATGCGCAATTGCAACCAATTACTTTTCTCACACCAACAATTAAATTTTAATTTTGATACTGTGGCCTCACTTCTTAATGTTCTTTATGCAGATGCCAAAAGCTATCGCTCGGCATTATACGCTTATCGAATAAACCTTTTGAATTCCATACCCATATTGCTAAATAAAAGACTACCAATGTCACTAGTACCCCGGAACTCATTACTTGTAGTGATACTTGACTCAGTATACGAAAGCCAAAAAGATGCTGCAGATCGTCTAACTTTGGCTATTCCTATGACTGATCTGTTATCATATTATGATGCACAACTTTTACGTGAAGTTTCCACTGTAAACGAAGGCTTACTTATATTATTAGCCATACCACTTGCCTCTAGCCAAACCACATTTAACGTGTACCACGCCCAATTAGTGCCCATGACTCAAATAGAACCTTCAGAAGCTCTACAATGGGTCACTGAAGGCCCATACTTAGCTATATCTGAAGACTCTATGGAAACGACAGTGCTTACCAAGGATCAATATGATAACTGTCTAGGATCAGCTCGCTACAAAATTTGTCACCAAACCATAACTACACATCTCGGTCAATCCTCATGCTTGGCAACACTATATTTTCATAGCCCGACAACAGCACTCACAGTATGTGACATGAAACGACTAATGTTACCTACACCAGAAAAAGCAACCAACTTAGGCTATGGCATCTGGCTCATAACATCTGCATCTAAATTATTTTCTCTGAGAGAATATCGCATCAACAGTGACACTATTCCTCAAAACAGAGAACATAATCGATGTCATGTATGTATCATAACTCTTGAATGCGGAACTCAACTTATAAGTAAACACATAAAGATCCAACCAGATCTCCAAAATTGCAGTTCTCTGCCTGCAGCTACCATTGTAGTTCGCTTAGCAGACCCACTCAAACAATTGATTTCATCGCTACCCGATATAACAGAATTACCCTACTTCGAAGCAGCAACTGACGCTAGCCTTGTGCTCATCAAGCGAATTAAAGAAAAACTAACAAAAAACACTATTACAGTGGATGAAAGTAACCTTGACCAACTGGCAGCACCAATTGTACATGACATGACCCTCTTAAAACCTACGTTAATTAACAAATTACACGATTAAATGTACCCCTAAGGCTTTCGCTAACACTGACCCTAACGGTTTTCATCGGCAATTTGTTCCTCCATATACTAGCAATGTATTTATACCATCGTTTCAGCATCTTTAAACGCCTCACCCCTAGCTTTCTCAAATTTGGCTCAGAAAAAATTGCACTCAAACCAGTCGTATCTACTACAAAAGAAAATGCCGAACTAGCGAAGCAGAATATTGGAAAATGGCGCAATAAAATGGTACTCCTTACTGACAGTCAACTCAAACGAGTTGATAAATCATCCCTAAATTTAGCACAATCAACGCATCATCTTCCAACCGTGGACTCCACAATGCAGATAACGAGATCAGACTCAACAGCCAGTGACAAATCCCACCGAAGCGATTATAGGATCGAACCTTCGGAAACCCAAATGTAACCGTCCGAATGTATACCTCAATACTTCCAACTTTTCTTAAAATGCTTTTCATATATATATTCATATACATATAAATCCTATAGTGATCTGAAATCCAAATTATTAGGTGGCTCAAAAACAAATTTCATCATCCTATTGCAGTAATTTTCTCTCGAAAATTTTCTACGAATATTTTTACAAAGTCGGGTAGTGTAACGTCCCGTTTCTACCAAAAGAACATTTTGCTTTTAATAGCCTTAACCTTATATAGCTAATGACCATATTAAGAAGCTGTAACTATTCATCAACAGAGTTGTTTATTTAAATTCTATATATGATTTATATTTAAAGTAAAGAAATACATCCGCTTTAATTGTACACGGAATGAAAACTGTTTATGTTGTTGAATTTGGTGTAAACAAAGTTAATGTAAATATTTATACAGAGAAAACCTCGAACAGAGGAGAAGAAAATTAGTGACGATATTAACCAGTTGGTTTACTAATTTAACTTTCAACCCTGATCAGTTCTTTAAGCTTAAGCTGTCGACCATGCACACCGAAGACTAGCCGCAAAACGTCATTCCTGACTATTAACATTTAAGCTAGTTAATTGGTAAAAGAAAACTACTGTGATCACAAAATAGTTACTCCTAACAATTAACCCAATTGCAAATTATATACAAAATAAGTATATAACACTCGAAATGCCATTTGAAAATTTTGACTGCTAATTACTTTCTGCGAACATTATCGGGTTCTTAGTTTTGAAATTAAACAATTCTTTTACTTTGATTTTTGTTCTTTTTTTGTTGATTAATTTGAATATTTCTCAACTGTTTTGCTGACTTAGTAATTTGAATGTTTTTCTACTATTTTGCTGACTACTTAGCCCCGATGCATTTTTTGGCACATTCTTTTGTGTTATTGATTTTATTGGTTATTGAATTTATGGGTAGTTGAATTTATTGGTAGTTGAATCAACTACCATTTATTGGTAGTTGAATTATTGGCACTTGAAAATTAGAGGTACGTCATACCTGTAGACTCTGTTTAATGCAAAGGATGCAATTTTTTTGCAACAAAATTGTCTTGTCTCTTTCTAAGCAATTTGACAAAAGTTGAGAAATTTTAAAAATTTGACAGAATTATGTTCTCATTTCTCTCATTTTCTTCGGAAAAAGAGTTTCTGGTGAGCTGATTAAGGCTCGGCTGATTTTTTGTGTCGGTCAACTGTTTTTTTTTAAATGAGACAACGTTTTCGTTTTTATGTGTATTTGTACTACATGAAAAATGAATTGATTTTTTGTTTTTCGGGCAATTCTTTTTTGCTCTTTGAATTAAGACTGTTTTCTCTGAATTGATGTGTTCTGCAAGGAGATATTAGTTATTTGAAAAGCCAGTTCTTTCGATGGTTAAGACTTCGAGTCGTTTCCAGAATTCTTCCGGCTATGTTTTTAGTATCTGTTCACACATTTATTTGAAGTCAAATTGGAGTAGTGATTTTGGTCATGCCAAAACAGGAAAGAGAGCAAAAAAGCGACTGTTTGCGCCGCGTGAGTTTCACTTGATTTTTTTAGTCGAGTGAGAAAACGTGTTTAAACAAAAATCGATGATGATCGGATTTTTTTGAAATGGGTTTTTGCAATTCATGCATAGGTCCTTCCAGGCCTAAATTTTGGAAACAAATTTTTCTTTCTCGCTAGTAGTTTTTTTGTCTACATGTAGCGATTTCACTCTGATTTTTACTGTTTTTACAATTTTTTGATCGGATTTTTTTGAAATGTTTTTCCCAATCCATTCACGGTTCCTTATCGGTCTTGTTTTTTGTTTGAACCAGATTTCTATTTCTTGCTAGTGGTTTTTTGTTCACATGCGGCATTTTGACATAGATCTTCTGTTTTTTTAAAAAAATTTTCCCAGGTTTTCCCAATTCACTCATAGACCATTCTAGGTCTAGTTTTTTGTTTAGTCCATGAGAATTCTTTGAATTGTACGTCAGGTCGTGTCGTGATATTTTTTTTAATTCGATTTACTTTTTGATCACGTTCGTTTTACATCAGAAGTCACGATTTTAACGTTTGACTTACTTCACTCACTGTTTCGACTGAACAGAATTTAAATTCTTTCAAGCATTCAGTTACGCGATGTGTTGAATATTGTCAAAGTCAAAAGATCTAAAGAGACGGGATAAACCGATAAAGCCCGGCTAATAAGTCTTGAGAATTAGGTTGTCAAAGTTCATTAGTGTTTGCTAGCTGATGTTGTTTTTAGTTTAGAATCTGAATGAAGTATAGTTTTAGAATCCAACTGAAAAGGCATGCCAAATTAGAACACTTTTTGATACTGAAAAAAAAAGAAAAAAATTCTGTCAAGTTATCTCTTCCTTTTCTTTTTCTGTTTCTATCCCGATATGCATCAAGTGCGTCAACGGTGGCTATTTCCCGGCAATCTGCCGGCTATGTTTTGTTATATCTGTTTTGTGAGTTCATTAGTATAACAGAGTGAATGATTTTTCAAGTAAGCGCTTGAAAGTAATGTCGAGGGTCGGTTCCAAAGCCTTCCCGTGATGTTTTCTTCTTGGGATGTTTTGACACATTTTAATGGTTATTGAATTCAAATGTAATAACGCCGAAATGTCTACTGAAGTTTTGTGGTATGATTATTTTTCATCCCCCTCTCAAAGTACAGAGTGAAAAGAGTTTCTGAAAAGAATGGTGTCTCAATGGTGAATTTTTGTTTACGTCCGGCTATTTCACTTTGTTTTTTATGAAATTTTTATTGTTTAATATTCGCATCAGCTTCTCAGCCGGCTATTGTAGTGCTCCTATTAAATTTCAAAGTATTTGAATTGTATTGGGGCGCCGTCTTTTTTTTATGATCTTTTAACACATTTTCATGATTTTTGAAGTCAAATTGGAGTAGTGATTTTGGTCACGCCGAAACAGGAACTGGAGTAAAAAAGCGAGTGGTTTTGCGGCGTGATATTTTTTCGCTATAAATTTAAAGTAGAGTGAGAAAACGGAGTTTGAACAAAAATTCGCTTTCTCGCCAGTGGTTTTTGTTCACATGCAGCAATTTAACTTTGATTTTTACTGTTTTTTTCGAGTTTTTGGATCGAATTTTTTTCTGAATGGTTTTTCCAATCCATTCATAACTCATTCTAGGTCTAGTTAATAGCCGCCCTCATCTTCTCAGCCGGCTATTATTGCGCTCCTATTTTTTTTTACTTCGTCGAACTTTTTTTCGCTTTACCATTTTGCCGCTTTTTCGACATTTTGCTAACTAGTTTCTACATTTCTAGTCTTTTGTTTAGTTGATGAAAATTCTTTGAATTGTACGTCAGGAGTTGTCCTGCTATGTTGCTTTTTTTCGTCGTCCAGATTTTTGTTACGACCATATGACTTCACAATCACTTCAAATCTGCCTTTGCATTCGTTCATTGAATTTCAACTGAAATGCGTGCATGACGCCATTTTTCACTCTTATAGGAGCGATTTTTTTTGCGTTATTAATCATTTGGTCACGCGTGAAATTTCACTCTCAAAAAAAACTTCCCGACTCTGAATCTGACTTTTATTTACTTTTTTTCAAAAAGATTAGGTCATGTGAGTGCGTGTCACTCTTATTGAAGATTATTTGAAAGCAGCTGCTAGAAGCAGAAATAAATTAAACAGATTCATTATCAAAATATATTATCTCCGCATTTAATAAATAGAATATTTTTTGGTCTGTTTCTTCTTTAACAATGAATCTGCTAGCAATGTTTGCGATGCTGCTCTTGTATAAACCAGGATGCCTATCTTTACTTTCGAGTTAATTTGCAAATTTTACATTTCTCTGTTTCCGAGGCTAAATAATTTTGGATAGTCTTCTACAGCGACAAATTTGTAAAATTTATTAATTTGTTTTCTAGCCTATTGGCTCGGTGCGTTATTTATTCATGTTGGCAAGTTGTTATGATAAACTGGCTCCATCTTGTCCGAAGTTATCATATGAGTTAACGATTGAGCTCTCCTCGAAATGTCTTCTCATGTAGAATTCCTCATATTTACTGTCATACGCTGAGAGTTCGTGAAATCAGCGGTATTGGTGGGATCAGGATTTGTGTTTCTTAGTGATTCTAGAATGGTACCGTGCAAGAACTTTTTGCTTTGAAAAATATAATACAGTAGTCAATCAAAGATTACACAGAAGTTCATGTGCTGTGTTACACGAGAAATTTTGTCAGTGAGGTTTCTATGTTCAACATTCTTAACAGTTTTGTGTCAGTAATATTTCTTTAAAATTAAGATTCTTTGCACAATTAAGATTCTTGAATCACTTGGGTTATCTCCCTTTGGTGAATGGTAAGATTTCTGGGCTAATGATGATGGCTTTGTACAACAAAGAACTTTGTGGTGCTCATCAAATGTGATATTGTTTCAGGTGTTCTGGGCTTACATGCGATCGTCGGGTCCTACAGACGCTGCGCTCAAAGCATCAGCGTCTAAGTATCCGTGGGTAAGCTTTGTTTCTATGATTTTGGTTTCGGAGCCAAAAAATTGCCGTCAGGAAACGCTGACTTTTCGAAAGCAAACTTTTTTTCACGAAGCGTGTCATAGCCTTGGTGTCTGACATTATAACAGATCACATTGGTTGCTAAGTAACACGTTGTTATTCTCCCAGTGTCTCGTCAAAAAGAACATCGTTAGAAAACAGTCGCGTTCTTATGAACTGAATTGAAAATTTTTACATTGCTTTTGTAAAAGCGCGGCCAAAATTGCGTTCGTAACCGAGATCTCTTCAATTTCAGATCGAAACATACGTAATATTCTTACTGATTTCCAGGAAAAACTTACCGAAAAAGACAACCAAATTGTTTTCGAACCGAATTGTTTTTCCACCAAATTGTTTTCCTGACTAACAAAGTTACTGATCAAGAATCTAGAGTTATTTATTGAAAGCGGTATAGTTTCTGAGATTCAATTATAATAAATAAACCCCTATACAGCCCTGACTCTATAATTTTTGACCAAATTTAGTTTTTTATAGCTGCGAAGCTGTAAGCTGAGCGAAGCTATATTGCGGTGCTCTTGGTTTTTTTTACGACTCGAAGAGGAGTATTGGTTTTCTTAAGGTTTTTTTTTTTACCGGAAGTACTATTCGTTCAGACGCTGTTTTGACCTAAAAGCGAAAGTGAGAAAAATTGCCGTGTGAACTAATTTTTTCTGAGCGAGAGAAGTTTTTTGATCATGCGCTGCGTTTAGTGAATGACTTTTTGACTTTTAAAAGTAGTTTTTGACTGAATGGCACATATAGATAACCGTTTTTAGCCGTTTTTTTGTCTAAGTGGACCATTTTTTTGCTTGTAATTTGGTTTTTTGTAGAAATGATTTTTATTCGATGCTATATTGAAATGTAAACCTTGGAAATTAATAGCACAGTGTTTTGCAGAGCCTGAAAACGCGTTTCAAGTTCAAAATTGGCATAAATTTCTTGATTTTTTAATTAATTTTTGGCTTTTTTCCTATTATTTTCTTCATTTTTTGGATCTTTTAGCCGTCTTTTTGTCAAAAATCAGTCAATATGACAACTTCCCGTTGACAATTCATATACTCGATGCATCTTTTTACCTCGATGTAATTTTGTTTTATTATAAAATTGTACATATGCTAATCCGATTTTGGTAGTTTTTTTCCTTTTTCTCAGATTTTTGTCTGTATTTTGGTTTTAATTACTAGAAATTTTCTTTTTGTGCAACATGAGGGGCTTTAATTTCGTTTCAATAAAAACGTCAATAATTTTTTAGCGTTAAATTTTTTAAAATTAGTTAAATTTTTTTTATAAATGCAGTCCTAAAAATTTTTTGACCTTTTTGCAAAATGTTTCGATATTTCGTATGTTTGATTTCTGCTTTTTCTTTTTTTGATCTGTTCAGGAGGATAGATTTTTGTCTCGGATGTTTCGTTGTTTTTTTTATGTCTTGAATGCTGAAAAAGTGAAATGGTGTTAGTTTTTCTTGTTTTTTTAAATTTGATTTTTAAACTTTCAAAATTTTTAAACTTTGATTTGAACATTCAAAAATCAAGAATTAGTCTTTGTTACGGTGTTCCTTACATTGTGCCCATATTGTTCACATTCTAGCTTGTATCATTCTAGTTTTGTCCTGGCACCTACGTTTATACTGGTTTTATTTTTTTTTTAATTATTAACAAATTGAATGATTTCGGCTTTTTCTTAGATTTTCGTCATTTCTTTGGGTTGCAATTGATTTCATTCAACATAAGGCAGTACTAAGAGTTTACTAGAAAGCCTTTTCCAGAAAAGCTTTTAATTACTTTTTATTGTAATTTTTTCCGACCTTGGTTTTGTTCTTAAACATTTTTTTGCCTTTAAATATTACTCGGTTGCTTTTCTATGATTATTATAATTTTTGAATTAGTTTGAAATGATGTTGTCTAGCATATATACAAGAAGAAAAAAGTATATGTTGTTTTTGTCTTAATTGCGGTGATGAGAAATCTAACTGTAGTAGTTTTCTGATTCTTAACTTTGAGCATTATTTTTTGAAAAATTTAATTTAGTTTCTAAGTTATTATTATCTGCCGTTTGCTTTAGCGATCTTTTTGAGATTAGAATCCTGAATTATTTGAGGGCAGTTGATAGCCCTGTCAGCTTTTTGAGACTATCAGTGTTTTGACTATCCTAATTATTTTGCACTTATCCTTACCAAACGTTTTCAATAATAAATATTTTTGCGGCATTTTGTTTCTCTTGGTGACAGTGGTTTAAATTTCACCAATTTTTAGATCAGACCGGGGGGGGGGGGGGGGGGGTAATGAGTTTATGGTTTATTAAAAAAGGTAATGGTTTCAGCTGCAATTAGGGTTTTGTCAAGTTTTAACGCTTCGAGTCGCTTCCGGAATTCTTCCGGCTATGTTTTTTGTTTCGTCGTCTGACGCTCTTTTCTCGTTTTACATTTGTTCACACAGCAAAGCTGAAAAAGTCAAATTTTCTGAATGACTTCTTCCTCTCACTAACGGCATTTGCGCGCGTGACGTCATTTCTCACTCGCTTTAGCAAAAGTTTTTAGGTTATTTGCGTGATTAGATTTTGATCACACGTGACTTACCTCACTCAATAAAATGACTTTTGCACTTTAAAACTTAAGTTTAAATTGATTTTGTTTAAGGTCAAAGGAACTCATTTGTGCAGTAAAGGTCCCTAATAAGAGGCTTCTGCGGAATGAATTTTAACAAGCTTTATTAATTTATCGCTGATTGTTTTTTACCTAGTTTTTTGAGCGGCGTCAATTTTTCAATTTGGATCTTTATCTGTTTCTATCTCTATTATATGGCACGCAGGTCTATTCTTTCGCAGCTATTCCGGCAGTCTGCCGGCTATATTGTTTAAAAAATGTTTAAATTATTCGTTGACCCGGACGCAATTATAGCTTGTCATCCTTGTGTAACTGGAGGTTTAATGACTTGCAGAAATTGTCAAGTTGATTTATCACAACACAATTGTTTTTTATTGCTCTCAAACGAAGTTTGTAGCAATTATATTAGTCCTGCCGGTTTTTTCGCTTGAACGATTATTTTTCGTCTGACTCTTTTGACTTTTCGTCCTCAAAAACGGAATAAACAGGTAGCGCGCAGCGGGCCTTGAGTGCTCTTAGAGCCTTTCAGCTCTGTTTCAGCTCTTAACTGTTTTGGAGACTTATACGGTGTGAAGTTATATAGTGTGAAAGGCGGTTATTAGAGGTTGAAGACCCCTCCACTGTTGAGCCCCCCCATACTGCCTCTACGTTTTAATAATAAGTTACTGCATAGTTTCTAGTGGTAATGGAATGGTTTCAACATTTTAACATCACGAATTTTAGCATTTTTTGACAAAACGTGCAATTTCAAATTTTGTGAAAATTATTTTGCCTTATTCTGTCCTTTCCAGACCCAGGGGCAAAAAAACCTCCTAAAAGGTTTGATATTAAGTTACTAACAATTTTTTATTGGCCATGGATAGTTTATCAACTTTTAATGACACAAATTTTAGCATTTTTTTTAAAATAAAACTTGCCTTTTTAGTTTTTTTGAGAATTTTTGTTGGGTTGTTTTAGGTGTTTTTGGCCTCAGGAGCCAAGGAACCTCCTTTAGGGTTGAAAAATAGGTTACTGTATAGTTTTTGTTGATGTAATGGAATGTCTTGCAAGATTTTAACATCATAAATTTCAGCATTTTTTTGACAATTTTTTGCAATTTGTTTCACTTTTTTTTACATTAATGGTCATTATTCATTTTTTGAGCCTCAAGGGTCAGACAACCTCCGTTAGGGTTTTATAATAAGTTACTGGTTAATTTTTGTTGGTCATGGATTAATTTTCAACATTTTAATATCAAGTTTAAGCAATTTTTTCAAGATAAAATATGCAATTTTTTGGAAATTTTTGTCATTTTTTAGGTTTCTCTAGCCTCAAGAGCCACGGAACTTCCTCTGGGGTTTGATAATTTGTTACTGTATATTTTTTAGATGTAATGGAATGTTTTTCAAGATTTCATTATCACGAATCTAAGCATTCTAAACATATTTGCAATTTTTTTATGTCCTCGAAATTTTTCCGGCACCAGGGGCCATGCGACCTTCTCCAAGGTTTGATTATGGGCTGCTGCATAGTTTCTAGAGTTAATGGAATGGTAACGAATATTTTTATGTCTCCAGCTATAGTATTTTTGGATGAAATTTAAAATTTCATTGTTTCGGAAAGTTTTTATGTTCCAAGGGTATGGAGCTTTCTGAGCCAGTGAAACTATTTTAGGCTTGAAACAGGGTCACGACTTTTACTCGCAAACGAAACTTTTAATGTCTTTGGAGATGGGTTACTTGACAGAACTTCCGAGATAAAAAAAAGGGTTGTGAACTTTTTTTTACTGGGAAGTTGAAAACGTTTGTTTTTTTTTGCTTTTTTCAGTTTCTATATGGTTTATTTACTAACAAGACTAGAAAATTAAAGTTGCAGAGTCCAATCCCATCATGGAAAATATTTTTATCTCTTTCTCTCTCTGTCGGTTAGGATTTTTTCCTTCCTTTTTCTCGTTCACGTTTTATCTTTCTTTTTCTCTCTCTCTCTCTCTCTCTCTCTTTGTTGATGCCGTACTTCAGCTGCTGTTTTGGCGTAATGTCATCATCTCTAATCCTCCTTAACTATGAGTTATAGTAGAATGTTTTTCATAAATGATTTAACAGGCACTTTTACGAATTTATTTTTAATTGCTCTCAAAAGCAATTTGTAGCAAATGTATAAATCCTGTTCGTCTCTTTAATGCAATTTTTCGCCTGGCAGGTTTTTCTTCTGACCCATTTGACTTTTGTCTTCAGAAACGGGATAAAGAGGTAGCGCCCAGTTTGCATAAAATTCTCTTAGAGCCGTTCAGCCCATTATTCTTCAAGTATGCGATCAACAGAAACTGTTCTGGAGACTTATACTTATGGTGTAAAGGGTGGTTCTTAGAATTGAATCCACACCCCACCCACCCGCCGCCCACACGTAAGTTCCCAATCCACTTTTGCACCCCCGCTGCGGTGCACTTACTACACTCACCTTACGCCCCTTCAATTTTCCTAAAGCTAGCCTCACTAAACCATGGCTAGCTACTGACGAAGCCAACCGCTCGCCGGTAGTTTGAGAGCGATTCGCCCGACGTTAGTTGGTTATGTTATATAATCGTCGGCCAATGCTTCAATTTTAGAAACCTCTTTTGTTGTAAACCTGAATATATTAAAGAGCGCCTCACGCAAGTTGATTCGGAACTTCAGAAGCGTGGTAGTCACAGACCTCAACTGCAGAAGTAAAAGGATTCAAAGAACAGTTAATGGGCGTTTGACACAACATGTTGAAAATATTAAAGCTGTTCCCGAGCATTATATCCTTAATCCTGCGCAATTAATAATTCTAGTATACAACTTAACCAACTCAACAACCCGAAAGCGTCTAATGCCAGATTAGTGGCGAAATAAGCGACCCTGAGATGAAATTGATTTTGATAATTGTGATGAAGTTTATCACATGAGTAACACGTTAGGGTAAAAACTTATTGGCGGCAGCACTGCGTCCAATGGGTGATTGAGCACTCATTGAAAATACGCGGCTGCGAAAACTAGACGCAGTTTAGCTTTTTTGCTGTATTTTACTTTTGACATTTGTACATCAATTATTTGGACAATCATCTATTAATTGGAAATGGAAAAACCATTAAGTTTTCTTTTGTTTATAAACGTGCAATCCTTAAGATCCCATCATAACCGTCTCTAAGCACAAATTTGATCGTTGGACAGTAAGCCAGCTGTAATTGCGTTATCAGAAACCTGGCTCACTGATAACGTTCCTGTAGATGTATATTCTATACAGGGCGCCAAGCACTTAGTTTTAAGAACATTAAAGCATACTTTGAAAAGTATGAAGCTCTGTTGTCCAAAATCAATGCAATGAAAGATGAAACTTTTTTGTTTTGATTGTAACATAGATATCTCCGACAGGCTTTATCAGCAATTCAACAACATGATAATCTCATTTCGAATTACAAAACGCCAAACCGATTAGAGAAACCTAGTTGTTAAGCAATTATATTGATCGTGTTTTATCAAAAAGATGGTTTAATATTGTTACCCTAAACTGGACTTTTTGTTTTCAATACGCTCTGCTTATTGAGTTATTTTCGACCGTTGTATCCTCTCAAACTGATAAATCTTTTCAGCCGCATTTTTATTTCAAAAAGGAGCAAAAGCCTATTTTTCTATCTTTTACATATTTTAGACAAAATGTATGGAAACTATTGTGAAAGCTCTTGGTGGAAATTAATTTCAATTTCTTTTACAAGTTTTTGATATAAACTGTTC